>NW_028270143.1:69192509-69343886 GCF_037043375.1 Chiloscyllium plagiosum | reverse complement strand
GGTTCAATTCCCGACTCAGGCGACTGACTGTGTGGAGTTTGCACGTTCTCCCCGTGTCTGCGTGGGTTTCCTCCGGGTGCTCTGGTTTCCTCCCACAGTCACAAAGATGTGCAGGGCCAGGTGAATTGGCCATGCTAAATTGCCCTTAGTGTTAGGTAATAAAGGGTAAATGTAGGGGTATGGGTGGGTTGCGCTTTGGCGGGTCGGTGTGGACTTGTTGGGCCGAAGGGCCTGTTTCCACACTGTAAGTAATCTAATCTAATCTAATCTAAAAACAGGGGAGGCCATTCAAATATTTAGAAAGCGTAAGAGGTTGCTTAAAAAGGAAATTAGGAGAGTAAAGATGGGCGTGAAATGTCTTTGGCAGATAGAATCAAGGAAAACCCCAAGGCTTTTTATAAGTATGTTAAGTGTAAGATTATCAGGGAAAGAGTGGGACTTAATCAAGACGAAAGGAGCAACCTGTGTGTAGAGCCAATGGACATGGATGAGGTCTTAAATGAATTATTTTCGCTTGTATTCATAGAGGATTGTAGCCAGGGATATCAGGATGGTGAGGTTCTAGAACATTCTAAAATTAATAAGGAGGGGTATTAAATGTTTTAGGGGGTGTACAGGTGCATAAATTCCCAGGGGTTGATGAGATATATCCCAGACTGCCATGGAAGGCAAGGGAGGAGATTGTTAGGATTCTGGCAAAGATATTTAACATTTCGCTGGCGAAAAGGTGAAGTGCCAGATGACTAGAGGATAGCTAATGTGGTTCCTTTGTTCATGCAGGGCAGCAGGGATAAGCCACATAATTACAGACAATTAGTCTGATGTCATTGGTTGGGAAATTATTGGAACAAATTCTGAAGACAGGATTAATCAACACTTGAAAAACTAGGGATTGGTCAGCATGCATTTATTAAAGGGAGGTCTTGTCTGACAAGTTTAATTGATATTTTTTGAAAAGGTGACTGAATAGATAACTGTAGTGGAGTGGATGTAGTTTACATGCACTTCAGTAAGGCTTTTGTTCAGGTCTCATAGGAAAGGCTGGTCCAAGAGGTAAGAGCCCATATAAGATTGAAGGCAAGTTGGCAAACTGGATCCAAAATGGCTTACAAATAGACGGCAAAGGGTGATGGTGGAGGGTTGTTTTTGTAATTGGAGGCTCGGGGCCAGCAGTGTAGCAAAAAGAGTGGTGCTGGGAACCTAGCAGTTTATTATTCACAATAACGACTTAGATGTGCATGTCAGAGGTTCAATTAGTAGGTTGGTAGATGGTTTGGAGAGGTGTTGATGATTAGGAGGATGGTCTCAGGCTATAATCTGATATCGATCAGCTGGTGAATTGGGCAGAGCAATGGCAGATGGATTTTAATCCTGATAAGTGCAAGGTCTAATTTCGGGAGGACTAATAAGGGAAGGATAAGCACAATGAATGGTAGCTACCGATGGTGTACTGAGAAACTAAAGGATGTTAGTGTACAAGTCCATAGATCTCTGAAGGTGCAATGCATGCCTTTATTAGTCAGAGAGTGGAATGTAGGATCAAGGAAGTCTTGTTGCAGCTTTACAAAAGATTGGTTAGGCCACAGATGGAATATTGTGTGTATTTCTTGGCCACCACATTATCAGAAGGATGTGGTTGCCCTGAGATCTGCAAAACTGACAGCATAGACAGAGTACATTGTGAGAATGTCTTCCTCATGGCAGGTGTGTCTAAGACCAGAGAGCATAAGTTTACGGTGAGGAGCAGTTGGCTGAGAGGAAATCTGAGAAAAAAGACTTGACCGAGACAGTCGTGGATATATGGAACATGCTGCCTGAGAAGGTGATGGAGGCAATTACTTTCGCAACATTTAAAAAGCATCTGGATGAGTACTGAAAGTCCCAGGCATAGTAGGACCTAGTGTAGTTTGGCGTTTGTTGATTGACATAGACATTTTTGCAAGGTTTGTGAAAACATAGACATGTTGGGCTAAAGGGTCTGTTCTCTGTTCTGTGTCGCTGTGACTCTTTGGTATTCTGCACCAATTCCACAGTGCTTCTGGGGACTTGCAACTTTTGGGGCTTGTTCTAATAAATCTGTATACTTTTGAAATTTGATTATGTCTTTTCCTCAGCAGTTTTATTATAATCCTACTGTAATTGATTTTCCGCTCCAAGCTCATTGGGCTAGCTGAAGGTTTGAAGTGATTAATTAATAAACCTCTCGGCAAATCATTTGTTTCCATTAGTCAACAAAGTAATGTGATGTGCATTACTTTTGGTAAATAGTGTTTACATACCAGAATGTTTTAGACATTATACAACTATGTTAATATTATATTCTAAATGAATGCACAATAAAATTTGTCTCCTAATCCATTTTATGTAATTT
The DNA here is from genome assembly GCF_037043375.1 of Chiloscyllium plagiosum. NCBI lineage: Eukaryota > Metazoa > Chordata > Chondrichthyes > Orectolobiformes > Hemiscylliidae > Chiloscyllium > Chiloscyllium plagiosum. Next base: position 69,341,515 of record NW_028270143.1, on the reverse strand, counting down.
TAATATTGTCTTATGAACATCAGGCAAGAAAAGTTGAAATGAAATATGCATCATTTTCTTTTTGCCAGTATGTTCCTGTTCCAATTGAAGGGTATCAAGCTGTCTATGTTTCTGGTATCTTTTCAAAAACACAACTTTTGAGATCCATGACAAGATGGTCTTTGGATCTCATCAAAGTAAAGGAGTTCATTGTTTGTATCCATATTCATTGTCCATCTTTAAATTTATTTTTATGTATCTATTGTACAGAAGGTGATGAGCAATCCCACAATTGCAGTGGAAAACCACCTAACATCATTATAATCCTGAAGTAAGACAGGAGTTTTTGAATGCCACCATAGAGTCATAGAGATGTACAGCATGAAAACAGACCCTTTGGTCCAACCCGTCCATGCCAACCAGATATCCCAATCTAATCTAGTCCCACCTGCCAGTGCCCGGTCCATATCCCTCCAAACCCTTCCTTTTCATATACCCATGCAAATGCCTCTTAAAAGTTCCAATTGTACCAGCCTCCACCAAATCCTCTGGCAGCTCATTTCATGCTCGCACCACCCTCTGCGTGAAAAAGTTGCCCCTTAGGTCTCTTTTATATCTTTCCCCTCTCACCCTAAACCTATACCCTCTAGTTCTGGACTCCCCGACCCCAGGGAAAAGACTTTGTCTATTTATCCTATCCATGCCCCTCATAATTTTGTAAATCTCTATAAGGTCACCCCTCAGCCTCCGACGCTCCAGGAAAAACAGCCCCAGCCTATTCAGCCTCTCCCTATAGCTCAAATCCTCCAACCCTGGCAACATCCTTGTAAATCTTTTCTGAACCCTTTCAAGTTTCACAACATCTTTCTGATGTGAAGGAGACCAGAATTGCCCGGAATATTCCAACAGTGGCCTAACCAATGTCCTGTACAGCCGCAAGATGACCTCCCAACTCCTGTACTCAATACTCTGACCAATAAAGGAAAGCATACCAAATGCCGCCTTCACTATCCTATTTACCTGACTCCACTTTCAAGGAGCTATGAACCTGCACTCCAAGGTCTCTTTGTTCAGCAACACTCCCTAGGACCTTACCGTTAAGTGTATAAATCCTGCTAAGATTTGCTTTCCCAAAATGCAGCACCTCACATTTATCTGAATTAAATTCCATCTGCCACTTGTCAGCCCATTGGCCCATCTGGTCCAGATCCTGTTGTAATCTGAGGTAACCCTCTTCGCTGTCCACTACACCTCCAATTTTGCTGTCATCCGCAAACTTACTAACTGTACCTCTTATGCTCGCATCCAAATCATTTATGTAAATGACAAGAGGTAGAGGGCCCAGCACCAATCCTTGTGGCACTCCACTGGTCACAGGCCTCCAGTCTGAAAAACAACCCTCCACCACCACTCTCTGTCTTCTACCTTTGAGCCAGTTCTGTATCCAAATGGCTAGTTCTCCCTGTATTCCATGAGATCTAACCTTGCTAATAAGTCTCCCATGGGGAACCTTGTCGAACGCCTTACTGAAGTCCATATAGATCACGTCCATTGCTCTGCCCTCATCAATCTTCTTTGTTACTTCTTCAAAAAACTCAATCAAGTTTGTGAGACATGATTTCCCACTCACAATGCCATGTTGACTATCCCGGATCAGTCCTTGCCTTTCCAAATACATGTACATCCTGTCCCTCAGGATTCCCTCCAACAACTTGCCCACCACCGAGATCAGGCTCACCGGTCTATAGATCCCTGGCTTGTCTTTACCGCCCTTCTTAAACAGTGGCACCACGTTTGCCAACCTCCAGTCTTCCGGCACCTCACCTGTGACTATCGATGATACAAATATCTCAGCAAGAGGCCCAACAATCACTTCTCTAGCTTCCCACAGAGTTCTCGGGTACACCTGATCAGGTCCTGGGGATTTATCCACCTTTAACCGTTTCAAGACATCCAGCACTTCCTCCTCTGTAAATCTGGACATTTTGCAAGATGTCACCATCTATTTCCCTACAGTCTATATCTTCCATATCCTTTTCCACAGTAAATACTGATGCAAAATATTCATTTAGTATCTCCCCCATTTTCTGTGGCTCCACACAAAGGCCACCTTGCTGATCTGTGAGGAGCCCTGTTCTCTCCCTAGTTATCCTTTTGTCCTTAATATATTTGTAAAAATCCTTTGGATTCTCCTTAATTCTATTTGCCAAAGCTATCGCATGTCCCCATTTTGCCCTCCTGATTTCCCTCTTAAGTATACTCCTACTTTCTTTATACTCTTTGAAGGATTCACTCGATCTATCCTGTCTGTACCTGACATATGCTTCCTTCTTTTTCTTAACCAAGCCCTCAATTTCTTTAGTCATCCAGCAATCCCTATACATACCAGCCTTCCCTTTCACCCTGACAGGAATATACTTTCTCTGGATTCTTGTTATCTGATTTCTGAAGGCTTCCCATTTTCCAGTCATCCCTTTACCTGCGAACATCTGCCTCCAATCAGCTTTTGAAAGTTCTTGCCTAAGACTGTCAAAATTGGCCTTTCTCCAATTTAGAACTTCAACTTTTAGATTTGGTCTATCCTTTTCCATCACTATTTTAAAACAAATAGAATTATGGTCGCTGGCCCCAAAGTGCTCCCCCACTGACACCTCAGTCACCTACCCTGCCTTATTTCCCAAGAGTAGGTCAAGTTTTGCACCTTCTCTAGTTGGTACATCCACATACTGAATCAGAAAATTGTCTTGTACACACTTAAGAAATTCCTCTCCATCTAAACCTTTAACACTATGGCAGTCCCAGTCAATGTTTGGAAAGTTAAAATCCCCTAACATAACTACTATTATTCTTACAGATAACTGAGACCTCCTTAACAAGTTTGTTTCTCAATTTCCCTCTGACTATTGGGGGGTCTATACTACAATCCCAATAAGGTGATCATCCCTTTATTTCTCAGTTCCACCCAAATAACTTCCCTGGATGTATTTCCGGGAATATCCTCTCTTAGCACGGCTATAATGCTATCCCTTATCAAAAATGCCACTCCCCCTTCTCTTTTGCCTTCCTTTCTAGCCTTCCTGTAGCATTTGTATCCTGGAACATTCAGCTGCCAGTCCACCCCATCCCTGAGCCATGTTTCCGTAATTGTTATGATGTCCCAGTCCCATGTTCCTAACCATGCCCTGAGTTCATCTGCCTTCCCTGTTAGGCCCCTTGCATTGAAATAAATGCAGTTTAATTTACTAGTCCTACCTTGTCCCTGACTGTTTGACTCACTTCTATTCTCAGCTGCATCTGTCTCAGATCGATCTCTTTCCTCACTATCTCCCTGGGTCCCATTCCCCCCCCCCCCCACCTTACTAGTTTAAATCTTCCCAAGCAGTTATAGCAAATTTCCCTGCCAGTATATTAGTCCCCTTCTAATTTAGGTGCAATCCGTCCTTGTATAGGTCACTTCTACCCCAAAAGAAATTCCAATGATCCAAAAATGTAAATCCTTCTCCCATACACCAGCTCCTGAGCCATGTATTCATCTGCTCTATCCTCCTATTCCTGCCCTCACTAGCTTGTAGCACTGGGAGTAATCCAGATATTACTACCCTTGAGGACCTCCTTTTTAAATTTCTACCTAACTCTCTGTAATCTCCCTTCAGAGTCTCAACCTTTTCCCTTCCAATGCCATTGGTTCCAATGTGGACAATGACCTCCTGCTGGCCTCTCTCCCCCGTGAGAACATTCTGCACCCTCTCTGAGACATCCTTGATCCTGGCACCAGGGAAACAACACACCATTCTGCTTTTCTCTGCTGGCCACAGAAACATCTGTCTGTACCTCGGACTACAGAATCCCCTAACACAACTGATTTCTTGGAAGCCGACGTACCCCTCGTTGCATTAGAGCCAGTCTCAATACCAGAAACTTGGCTGTTTGTGCTACGTTCCCCTGAGAATCTGTCACCCCCTACACACCCAAACAGCATACCTGTTTGAAATGGGTATATCCACAAAAGACTCCTGTTGTAGCTGCCTACCTCTCTTACCCTTCCTGGAGTTAACCCATCTATGTGGCTGTATCTGAGACTTTCCCTCCCCCTTCGAAAATTGCCATCCATCACATACTGTTGCCGTTGCAAATTCCTCATCAGTTCTATCTGTCTCTCCAACCGATCCACTCAATCTGATAAGATTTGCATCCAACAGCATTTATGGCAGATATAATCTGCAGTAACCCTTAAACTCTCTTTAAACTCCCACATCTGACAAGAAATACATATCACTGCAAAGGCCATTTTTGCTCCTTCACAATCTACAGACCCAGAAAATAACACCGTCTTATTCCTCTACAAACACTGCCCCAGGTTAAATTAATAGCTATGGCTTATATTTTAAGTTTAAGCAAGAGACTTATCTCCAAAAACATATAATCAAGAAAGAATCCACTGTACCCACTACTGCAGCCTTTCTCTTGGACAGACTTAAAACAATAATTAACTTATCTGATTCTGTGCTGTGAACTTCGCCCAAAAGTTCCTCCAAGATTAGTTGTGAATTTCACTGTTTGTTAATTTTCCCAGATGCACTCCGATGTCCAGCGATACACGGATTCAAACAGCAAACGCGGTAACTGTGCAGGTTTTCTTTCTTTCTTTTTTTCTTTCTCTCTCGCTCTCTCTCTCTCTCTCCTGCACTGTCCTCACCATGTGCTTCCTTTGTCTGCTCTTCTCCCTTTTAAACTGCTGTTACTTTGACCTTTTTTTTCCAAAGTTCCAAAACAATGCAACACTATATAAAACAGTAATTGCTGCTCCTGGAATTCAAGGAAATCACCTCCAACACTTAAAATACCTCAAAAAAAAGGAGCAGCTCTTATAGCCAGAATTTTTTCCTGTCCTCCATCTTGGATTACCACCAGACAAAATCCTTGCAGATTAGCATGTATACAGTAACTGAGCAAATTATGCTTCATCACCCACTGTCTGAAACAGGTTTATAGGCAGAACTTAACTGTAAACCACTGGGCTCTTTCTTGGCCTTCAGTGGTAAACTTCATTTGAATTGCTGCCTCTCTTTGATCTCCTGTGTTTCTCTTCAGGGATGCCTATCAAATTCCAGTATTCCGTATACAGCTGCCATACAGAAAAGATTGCTCAGTAAATCTTTGTTCCATTTTGCAACTCTTCACTGACTACACTCACCCACACAATCTTCAAATTGATTTTTTCTGAACAACACCATATCAAGAAAAAATGAGCACTAACAAACTGGTCACTCGATGTAATAAAGCATTGACTTTTTCGTTTCTGCACAAACAGTACTTGTGATTAGCTGTACTAGCATATCAAAAGTGCTGACAGATGAAATGGTCTAGCAGAAGGAGTTACAAACTTATCTGTACCAAGACAAATGTTGTCAATTCCTGGCCCATTCTTCCAATTAGACGAGATAGAGTGTGGTGCTGGAAAAAGCACAGCAGGTCAGGCAGCATCTGAGGAGCAGGAGAGTTGATGTGTCAGGCAGGACCCTTCATCAGGACAATCATTCATTCTTCCAACTCCCATCCCAACACCTGCAGTATGATTCACCACCACCACTCCCCACCCCATGCTGTCTCCTATTTCTGCTGGCTTACTCCTTTCCATTAAGCATGTGTACTAACAAGGCCCCCAAAAGCTGTAGAACAGCCTGACCAAACAAATTGGTGACTTTTTTTGCTGACAGTCCTGCAAAGCATCTAACACACCATGCCACTGAGGGTGCTTATCAATCACCCACCCGCCAACCCCATCTCTCTTCCCTGCTCAAGAAGAATGTTTCCAACAGCCTAACCCATCCTCACTGAATATGTTTAAGAGAGACTATGATTTACCCACAGCAGGCTGATCATCCCCTCCCTAATGAGTGACATTGCTTCGAATTTCTTTTTAATTCCTTCAAAGAATGTGGGAATTGCTGACTAGGCAGGCTTTACTACCCATCCAGAGTTCCCTCGATGGTAGTGCTGGACTGCTTGAACTGCTGCATGCTATTTGTTGTAGGTAGGCTTGCTGCTAGGGAGGGTGATCCATGGTAATCTGCTGTTGATCCTCCTGAATTGAGGTCAACAAATCCTCACACCTCCTCCCCTCCCAAACCACCCCAAATTCAAAAGAGAAGAATTACATTTATGGTCAGGTGTGTGGGATTGTTAGAAAAGGGAAGGAAGCGCAACCCAGGCCGTGAAGGGGTCAGGGAGGGAGGAGGAGAGGAAGAACAGAAATTAGTAGAAACTGAAAAGAAACCACTGAGGGCCACATTTTCCAGTAACTGCCATCCAAAATACAACCTGCAGCCACTGATGTCCATAAATATGCAGGTGCTCTCACTCAAAAATAAGACTCAGAGGGATGTCAAGCAGAGAAAGAAACAAAAAGAACTAGGACCTTGAATGGTGTTGTGGAACAGAGAGACTTAGGGGCTCAGGTACATAATTTGTTTGAAGTTTGTATTACATAGAGATAGGGTGATTTTTAAGGCGTTTAGTACGCTTGCCTTCATTGCTCAGATCTTTGAGTATAGGAATTGGGACATTATGTTGAGGTACAGGACGTTGGTGAGGCCTCTTCTGGAGCACTGTGTCCAGTTCTAGTCACCCTGTTATAGAAAGGATATTATTAATTTGGAGGGGGTTCAGAAAAGATTTACCAGGATGATGCCAAGAGTGGAACGTTTGAATAATGTGAAGAGGCTCAATAGGCTGGGATTTCTTTCGCTGGAGGGTACTAGGTTGAGGGGTGACCTTATAGAGGCTTATAAAATCATGAGGGGTATAGTTAAGCTGAATGGCTGGTATCTTTTCTCTAGGGTGGGACATTTCGAGACTATGGGTCAAAATTTTAAGATGAAAGGAAAAAATTTAAAAAGACATATGGGGAATTTTGTTCACACTGAGTGATTTGTGTGTGAAATGAACTTGCAGAGGAAGTGGTGGATATATGTACAGTTAGAATGTTTAAAAGACATTTAGATAAGTATATGAATAAGGAATGTCTGGAGGGATGTGGGCCAAGTACCAGCAGGTGGGATTAGTTTAATTTGGGATTATGATCGGCATGGACCATTTGGACCGAAGGGTCTATTTCCATACTGTATGACTCGATACCGAAGAGAGTGGGACAGCAGAGAACACAGAGAATAACAGTAACACAGAGGGAAAAGAGTAACAAACAAAAAGCAAAATGCTAAGTATGATCATTACAGTACACAATATATTCGGGGATGTTTCAAACTGAAAATCACGTGGAATCAGAATATTAAAATAATGTTACTTATCCTTTGTTAATATTGCTGCTTGTTTTGACAAGTGCACCAAAAGTTGTGCAAAGTGAGATGATCAGCAATCTTCCAAACTAAGGGTATTGTGAATAAGAAAATAACATTTATGAAATATTTTGAATTACATTAAAAACAAACACATTTATCAAAATTTCTACGTTTATCCAATTTTAATATATGTAATTTAATTAATTTATCTCGTCTATGCGCTGCAGAATAGATTTGTGTATATGTCACAGGAATCCTGAGTTTGTGCAGCAGAGGGCAGCTTTTTAAAGCAGGACTTATAACATTGAAAAGTACAGCACAGAACAGGCCCTTTGGCTCACGATGTTTTGCCAGAATGTTACAAATGAACTAATACCTCATTCATTTGGCCTACCCTAAGAAGCAAGCAATGAAACAAAATTAAAAATCATTGTAAATTTACCACATATGACTTTTGAAAAACTGAACCAATTTAAAAGAAGTTTGATAACCTTTCAGTGGCAAGTCATTTTAGAGTAGTCACAATAGATGTTTTTTATAAAACTTGGGGAAATAACAAATGTAATCACAATCTTAAACTGATTCATTTGCAAATCTCATTTAACAACTAGCTTGAATTTTGGATTAGAATATTAAAGCCCTCTGAATAGCTCACTTATAACTATTTTACTTGGCCAGAGCTGAACACAATCTTGTCCTATTCTTGTGGTCACAGTTTTAAACAGGTGTTTCCATTCACCTTCTGTTTACTGGTGAGGGTCCTTTCAAGATCAATAGCAGGATTTTCTTTGCCTTGAGAAAAGTGGGAAGTGAGGACTGCAGATGCTGGAGAGTCAGTGTTGAAAAGTGTAGCGCTGGCAAAGCACAGCAGGTCAGGCAGCATCTGAGGAGCAGGAGAGTCAATATTTCGGGCACAAGCCGTTCATCAGGAAAGTGGAAAGTGGCAAATAAAATTGGGAAAGTATAGTGAGAATGAAAAATTAAAACTCCCAACCTCAACAAAAAAAAATTTAGATTTTCACTTCAAGTTTCAATACTGAGTTCTGAATCTTGCTAATGAGCAGTAACTACCTTATTTCCAATGCTTTTACATCTCATTAATAGATATTCTCACTTCATTTCTATGGAGCTCATGACTCCACCCACTCCACTCCCCTGAACCCTTCCCCATGAAACTAGACAGTACCAGTTTCCAAAATGAATGTCAGAGCAGTTACTTGACATCACTGCCCACCTGTTTCTCTGGTCCTTCTCCAGTTGCACCGGCATCATAATTTCCCTGGGCGCTGCATAGATGCCACCTCTTTACCCTTCACCTTTACAAGTACACATCATCAAACCACCAATATGACAATATTGTCCTTACTGATTTTTGGACCAACTTGCACATCAATTCTTCAGGACTTCACTAGATTTCCCCATACCTATGCCTTTCATGCTTCTACCATTTGCTTAATGGTAAACATGATTCAGCCGATCCCATTGTAAAATACCTGCATTTTACAGATCCTCCTTACCATTTGAGAGGCAGCAGCAGTCAGTGAGATAGGACAGTGAGATGGCATGCTGCTGAGATTAGGTGGCTTTTAAGACTTGAGCTGGTGAAGCCAGCAGCGGAACTGTAGTGGGAAAGATGGAAAGTTGGACTTTTTTGTTTAAATTTCATTTTAAGTTAATGAGAATGGTGATGGTATAAATTTTGCACTATATATTGAATGCATGTGACAATAAATTATTCAATTCAATTCAGTTTGAATGCAGTGCAGCCTCTTATTAGGCAGCATGTTGGGAGCAATCATGAGGCACCTCCTTTACACCTTCCGTCTTTGATTGTCCTTCAATATGTCAGAGTTTATACAAATTGGACAGTATTTAACCTGAGTGAGGCAGCACTTTGTCCACCAGCAGACCATTGAGCTATTTGGAGAGTAGAGATGTGAACTCCCCATTATATATCTCCAAGTCTTGAGTGACAGAGGCCTCCCTTCCTCACAGTTCAACGTAATGTTGCCTGCAAAGGTATGTGGAATCATCACGTATTTTGTCCTTTCACCCATAGAGTGAATCTAAGTGTGGATGAGCCATGAACGACAGGGTCTATCAAAACACCTGCACATTACTTATTACCTCACTGTTGTCAGCATTAAGATGCAATGACTTGGCTGGAACCATTGATCAGAGTCAAAAAGTGTGGTGCTGGAAAAGTACAGCAAGTTGGGTGTCAACCAAGGAGCAGGAGAGTCGATGTTTCGGACGCAAGCCCTTCATGGGCTTATGCCCGAAATGTCAACTGTCCTGCTCCTTGGATGCTGCCTGACCTGCTCTGCCTTTTCAGCACCACACTATTCGACTCTGAAATTCAACATCTACAGTCCTCACTTTCTCCTGGAGCCATTGATGTCATGGATGATCCTATCTGTAGTCAATCAGTTGGTTGTTTGTGAGATATGAGCAAAGTTGTTTCCATTACAAATTCCTTAGCAGATTCTAAAGGAATGATCCTCTTTTACTGCTGCTAGGTTTAAAACCCATTTCCTTACCCAATACATCCCTCTCTGAGGAATCACTTGTAATCCTGCAGTTGGACTCCCACTTGGTTTTCAGGAATTGGCTTTACTATGACCAGTCTTATTACAATAGAAACATTTTGTTTTGTTATATCATATTTAAGTTCAAACTTTACTTCTTTATTATTTTGGTATCTTTCTGTTTTATGCATGTAACTAACAACCAATCTTTCTTTCTTTACTCAAAGCTTTTGTTAGATAGTTTGGCCATTCTAAATTGCCCATAGTGTTCAGGGATGTGTAGATTAGGTGCGATAGTCATGGGAAATGTATAGTCGGGTAAGGGAACAGGTCTGGGTGGGATACTCCTCGGAGAGGTGTTATGTACTTGTTGGGCTGAACCGCCTGTTTCCACACTATTGGGATTCTAGGCTTCTATTCTCTCTCCACGCCATACTGTCTAAGTTCTCTCCCACTTGGATTTTTTTTAAATTGTATTTTCTTTTCCATTGCTGTTTAAGTTCTCTTTCCAGTTCTATTTTTCCTCTAATTGTTTTTCATTTCTAACAATCTGAATTGATTTTAACTGTGAATCATTAATTTTAGTTTTCCCTCCTTTTAATTCTAAATGCTGGGTAATCACTTCTAGCATGTCTTCCTTGCAAGATCCTGTTTTTATTTCTACATTCAGTTTATCTGCTTTCTATCTCAGCTTAACTTTAGTCAAAGACTTCAAATGATCTGTCATGTCTTCTATTCCCAGCAAAGTCTTAACAACAAAGTAATTTTGAAAGTCCAGTCTCCATAAAATATTTCACAACACTCCTGTTTTATGTCTAGTACTCCATTAACCAATTTCTTTAAATATTCATTTCTCCTTAAATTCAGTGAATTCTAACTCTGCCAAGAGTTACGACTTTATTATGATCCCAGCTGATGGGAATCTGGTTTGATAGATCATATGTTTTATTATTCTATTTAGTTAGCATGGTGGTCAGTCACAGAATATATTCACTTAAGGCTACCAATGTTCTCCTAACAAAAACACACAAGTTTATTACACAAAAGAAAAAACAAGCAAAGAAATATATGTGAAAAAGTGAAAAAAATCTTAATATGAATAGCAAAAACATATGTTCCATCTTTATTTCTTAACAGTATCCTTTATGGTCACTCAATCCCAGTACAATAAAGTTCCTTTCTTAACTTGAAGATATCTTAACTCAACTGATTTGTTCAGTGAGCTTTCAGACTGCTCTCTCATTCTGATGGCCTCGAAATTTATTTCTCATTCCAAATGTCTGGATTTGTTTTTCACTGAATTTTAAGAGAAACCTGAGGGTTTTTTTTCCACCCCTTTTCCTTGGACTATTTAAAAAAAACTTCACAAACTAACTGCTGTTCTTCTGAAGTGAAACTCAATTCTTTTGAAATGAACTGAAACCATTAATAGCCCTTAGCCATTTAATTTTCTGCATGACATAAAATTCAGCATTGTGAACACTGAACCAGTGAATCTCTCAGGTATCTACTAAGCAATTAACATAATCCACATGGCTTCTTGGTGTATTTAGTTAACTGTTCCAAATTACTTTCTGGGCTCTTTAAAAGTTAGCTTCACAGAACTGAAAGCACAAATCTATTTACTTCTCCATTAAAATCCAAATTCCCAAATAATGCTGATGTAGTATACAGCTTTATTGTAACTGTTTTTTTTTTGCCAACCTGAGGTTTTAATTAACATACTTAGTTTGACTTTTGACTCTGAATAGATTATTATTGATGAGCACGAACAGGCGAATGCATCGAAAGTATTACTGCATCCTAAAATTGATTTCACGGCCTATTGACATGTTAATTTCTTTATGTAACCTCCAAGTATGTAGTCTGTTGATTAAAGATCCGAACAGAATATTTCCAAATCTTACTTCAAAGACAGTAAATGAGGAAGCAAATTTCTGCAACAATGGTGTACCAGTATAAAAGCATGTTGAAGATTTGTAAGAGTTCTATTTCTTTTAAATTCCAGGATGATGAATTGGAGGCACAGGTCTCATTTCTTCAAGGACAACTGAATGATCTTGAGGCAATGTGCAAGTTTTGTGCTAAGATGATGAATGTGCATATATGTAAGTATTTGTTTTATTATTCCTAGGAAAAAGAAACCTTATTATTGTGTGCAACCTATTGATGTTTGTGATTGATGCCCATATTTACTTCTGCTATTTCTCAATAACCGTCACCTAGTTTTGCTTTATATTATGTTTCTTGTAAATTAATAAATTATCACCCCTCAGTTGCTTTACTTGTCTTCAATCTAATAAGTTAATTGGTAAGTTAGGACATCCTAGGTAATATTCAGCTCACTGAACTCAGGCAGCTATGTTTTGTTTCCACTAGCATTACTTGCCTGACTAGTTTATGTTGTTTGTATTTTCTGTACTAGTTTAATTGACATTACCTCATTGGTGTATGTATCTCAATTAGAATACTACCTTACGTTATTAACTTGAAATATGCATGAATTTAAGATAACAGTAAGTTAAATTTTATAACCTAAGTAACTGTTCAACAGTATGGTGTTTGATGGATTTCATGGAATTAAGACATGCTGATATAATAGGGGTAAGTATTGGGTAAGGGAATGGGTCTGGGTGGGCTACTCTTCGGAGGGTTAGTGTGGACTTGTTGGGCAGAACGGCTTGTTTCCACACTGTGGGGAATCTAATCTAATCTTATACCTTTAATGCTGAATTGATTTAGTTTCATTAAAAAGGGATTTTTTTTGCTGAAAATATTTCTGAATTTGCTGTAATGTGGAATTATTAGTGCACCATGAGAGGATTAAATCTAGGTCTATCCTCTAATCAAATTTTCAATATTAAATTTTCAATTGATGGTGTTTCATTGACATATATCCATGTAATGCATCAAGCAGCTGATGATGTACAACAGTTTTATTGTTGAATTACAATTCAGTATGGGTTCCAGTTACTACCAAATCCTTTTTTGATCACCACCAGTTGAAGTATTTATAGGTTTGTAATGCTTTTTTTCATATTATCAAAATAATTTAACAGCACGGGGTAAACAATGCTGTTTTCAGCAATTTCTTCACATTGATGTGAAAATTTTCTCAAACTGAAATGTGCTCAATTAAGGATTTGGAGTACATAATTCATGAATTGATTTATGTGTTTGTCTCAAAGTTGACTGTGGCTCATACTTTAAAAAATTTCCACTAACGACTGTTTTCTGGTCAAGGTCACTTTACTATACAATACAAAGTTCTGCCTCTATTTTAGACTGCTTACCTTAGCAATTAATCTCAACTGCAAGATCTTGTCAAAAAAGCATGAGCAATCTAGAACTGAACACATATTTTCACTATGGTGAAGATAGAAGAAAATCACCATAGCCCAACCAGACCATAGAGCTGCTGTCTCATGAAAGAAATGACTGGTGTCACTTTAATCTGAGGGTCACCATGCTTCAGGCAAGGAGAAAGATTGAGAAGGAGAGTCCTTCATGATAACCTCAGCCAGTTCAGGAATTGCATACGATGCACACACTATATCATGAACTTGCCATCCAGACATTTAAGCTAACATAACACTCATTTCCCTACAACAAAAGCAGCTTTGAAATTTTTTGGAAGGGTGAGGATTTCAAAATGAGCTGTACTCAGGATGTAACTGCAATATATTATGGTGTAAAGGAATCTAAATGCATTATTCAGCAACCTAACTTACAATTTATCCGTCCAGAATTCATGCAGAAATATGTTGTTTGGTTCAGTGCCCAGGATTTATCAGAATGATGGTTTCTTACCCACTGCTCAGAGAACCAATGGGGAAGGTTAGTCAGTTTCGTGATGGGGAACCCCAACCAAACCAAGTGCCTTTCAGCTATCTAATTAGCTTTCATGTGGCCTTCCCTGCAACTGAGGTCCAAAGCAGCAAAATTGCCTCCTACTGAGCTGCCAGCCAATCAGAGTACAGCATTTGTCATTGTTGCCAGTGGTATCTACTGGTGGCACTGCACCATTCAAGGCCCGGGATCAGAAGAACACCACGGCTCATATTGTGTGAAGGTGGGAGAGGGGGCATGAGAAGGAGTCCCTTAATCCAGCACAAAATGCTTCATTTGTGAGGGATGAACCAAACCGTAGCAGGTCACTTGCAAGCCTGATGGGTCTTGCTGGCCAACCTACCAAGAATACAGTAGATCCATATGGCTTTCATTTAATCTTTAAACCATGATTAAATTATGGTGGCTTCAGGATTAATGCGTGTAAATTTGTTTATTAATGAGTTTAATTGACATCCTTGCAGTTGGTAGCTGGAGTCCCAAGTCATCCCTTCTAACCTTACATTTATTATGCACAGGCTTTCCTGCTGCCACAAATCTGATGTAGGGCCTCCCCAACTGACTGCATAAATTCAATCCAGTTTCTCTACTAATTCTACTCTTTCTCTCAGAAATACCTGCAATGCAGCTGACGAGCAAGGTCCTGACATCCTGGTTATTAGTGATCTTAAAACAGAAATTGTTAAATACCTACTTGCCAGAAAACCTAATCAACTTCCATGCCTTTTAAACACGAAACCTTCATGAGTAGATCATGCATTTCTTTTTAATGGAATAATGGTCTAAAGATTCACAAATATGACAGGAATACTACTTAAAGTGATATGGTCTTACAGATGTGTTTGGTAATTTACCAATAGCATTGAAGTGTAGGTATTTAACAACACTGCAAGAAGAACAATGGCGCTGAATATTATTTAACTGGAGAAAGACTGCAGAAAGTGATACATCAGAGGGAGTTAGGAGTCCTCCATGAATCGCATTCAAGTTCAGTGTGTAATAGAGAAGGCAAATGGAATGTTGGTCCTCATTATGAAAAGAATGGAGTACAAAAATAGGGAAGCTTTGCTAAAAGTATACAAAGCACTAGTCAGACCACAACTAGAATTTTGAACAGTTTTGGTCCTCTTATCACAGGACAGATATATTTGGATTGGATTCAGTCCAGAGAAGGTTAACTAGGCTGATAGGTATGGAGGGACTGTTATACAAGGAGAGGTTCATCATATTCAGCCTGTAATCACTGAAATATAGAAGAATGGCAGGAAATCTTATTGAAGCACGCAAGATTCTTAAGGGACTTGACAGAAGGGTTAGATGCAGAAAAGCCGATTCCTCACTGGGTGAGTCTATGATTAAATAGCATAATCTCAAAGTTAAGGTCTGAACAGTTAAGACAGAGGAATGTCTTCTCTGAAATAGTGAATCTGTGGAATTATTTGCCACAGAGGCTTGTTGAGGCTGGGTCATTAGATATATCCAAGGCTAAGATAGACAAACTTTTAATCAGTAAGAGAATTAAGCATTATGGAGAAAAGGCAGAAAAGTGGAGTTGAGGATTATCAGATTGGCCATGATCTCATTGAATGGCAGAAAAGTCTCAATGGACTGAATGATTACTTCTATGTCTACCGGTCTTGTGTATTCATGTATAAGACTTTTATAGTTGCTGTGCATTCCAGCAGATTATTGTTTTACTATGACTTGACTCTAGAATTAAGTTCGTCTTTGTGTTTCTGCCTTTGGTATTCCTCCAAATTGTTATTTTGCACAGGAGAGATCCAACACTTAATGATCATATTTCCAAGGAATGATGCTGTGATGCTCAAGCAATTTTAGAAGTTGGAACAATAATAATTTGAGGTTTTAGTTTAGTATCACCATTATGAAGATATGCATTACATTACCCATAATCGCTTTCACTCACAACTTTACAAATGGGATGAAATATAGAATATTCGTCTAGAGTCAGGTTGAACTTGAAATCTTTCTTCCTGTTACGTGATGCTTCTATTTTAAAATTCTTATCATTGTTTTCCAATTCTACCAATAATCCAGATCTTTTCTATCTCTATTTCCCATCAGTCTCACAAATCTCTGGGATCTCACTATTCATTCAGTTCTGGCCTCTTAAACTTCCTATTTTAATTTCTCCACCATTTGTGATTCTGAGCCTTAAACTGCCTGGAGCCGCAATCTCTGGAAATTCTTCCTAGATCTTTCCAACTTGCTACCTCTCCCCTTCCTTAAGATAAAACCTACCTCTGCAACCAAGATTTAATATCATCTGTCTTGTATTCCTAAAAGTGGTTGAGAATTAAATTCTGTTTCAGAATGCTCTTTGAAGCCGCCTGGAGTGTTTTTTTTACATTAAAGGTCCTATATAAGTATGTTTTTGAAACAACTACACATTCCCCTAATTACAAAAGATCATAATCCATTAGTTTTTTTTTCCAAATCCCTCATTATCTTTGGCAAATAAGTTCATTTCCTAGTAGATCAATTGATGAGTAAATAGTATGAATGCCAAACCATTTCATGCTGTCATGCACATTGCTATTGCTTAAGGCATGTTTTTATTACTGCCCAAAAATATCACGTTTGCTTTATTTTTGTGGAGACAACTATGTGAAAGACCATTTAAGGTCATCGTCAGGCTGGACGGTGATAAAACAAAATACTTTCAATATCACTGGTATGGCTTTATTGATTTATTTACTGTGAATACAGAGATTTTCTGACTCTTAGATTGGCTGAGGATAGTTTAAAAAAGACATAGTGAGACAACTACAATTGTATCAATATTGCTAGCATCAGAGTGACTGAGCACATGGACAAGTGTGAGCAGATTAGAGAACTAGCATGGATTGTAAAGGTAAATAATGTCTAATTGAGTTGAATTTGTTGAGAACATGAAATAGGAGTGCCAGTGGACATTATTTATATGAACTTCCAGAGAAATTTGATAAGGTTCAACAATAGCAACTGTTAGCAAAAATAAAAGTGCATGAAACTAAAAGCACACTGTTGACATTGTAGAAAATTGGTTCGGTGGTAGGAGACCAGAAGTGAGGATAAAAGAGTATGTACTCTTAATTGACAAATTTGGAGAATGGTACGCTGCTGGTGCATTAGCTTGTTAGCAAAGTGTTCCTGCTATTTCTTTGCCTCCCACTGAAACATTGCCAAGGTTATGCCAAAAGACGCAGTTGTCACCTCACAATACATTTGCCTGAACAGCTTGATGGTAATAAGATTTTCTAGATTTCCATTTCATTGTCTGCATATGTTCTCTGTGTGAAGAATTGAGATTGAAAAAAAGTGCAAATCAAGTTTTCAGACAGCGCTAGTTGCATTTGTGAGCCATCATTCATTATTTTACTGCAAGAACATTAACAAGGGTCATGCCAAGAGGCTCACTTGTCATATCGCAATGCACTTGCCTGAACAGCTTGATGATATTAAGACTTCCTAGGTTTCCATTTAATTATCTGCAAATGCTGGCTATGTGGAAGGATGGAGAATGAGAAAAGGACAAATCAAGTTTTCATGCAGTTTATTTCAAGTTTATTTTGCCCAGAAGAATCACTACAGATAACATATGCACTACTATTTTATGTGTATTGTGATCAGACTAAATACACTGCTTTATTCAGTGTGAATGCTATTAGAATTTAGAGAAAAATAATTTTGACCAGTATTGTACATATGAATCTTGAGAAACATTTATTGCAGATCAAGTTGTTATGATTCAGAATAAAGAATGGTGGAAGGAGATAAATTAAGTACTTTCTATGAAAATTAAATTAATATTAGAAGGGGAGAAAAATAGAAAAACAGTCAGAAAATTGATGAAAATAGTTAGCTCTTTGAAAGAGCCAGCATGAGCATGATGGACCAAATAGCTTCCTTCTGTGCTGCACCATGCCATGAATCCAAAAGGTATTGAAAAGTAACCCTGCTTTCAAGATAACATGCAGTTTTGTGAAAGGGAAGTTGCATTTAACAGTTTTGAGAATATAACTAGGGTAAATAAAGAAAAACCTAGAGGTGGTTCTGAAAGTTGAAGGTTCATCAGAAAGGCAGAGGCAGAGTGGAAATGTCACTCAAGTAGTAATCCAGATGTCCAGGCTTATGATCTGGGGCATGGATTCAAAACCCACCAATTAAATTCAATCCCTAAATTTGGAATTGAAAGTGAGCTGAATTGTGACTATGAAGCGATTGTTGATCATTGTATCAAAAATCTGTGCTTCATTTGTGCTGTTTAGGGAAAGAAATCTCTACCTTTATTTGGCCTGGCCAACATTTACTCCAGACCGAGAGCAGTCTGATTGACTCTTAAATAACCTCTGAAATGACAAATCGGAATTAGCGATTTGGTTCAAGAACTGTTCTGAGGAAGGGTCACTCGACCCAAAAAAATTAACTCTGATTTCTCTCCACAGATGCTGCCAGACCAGCTGAACCTTTTTCAAGCAATTCCTAATTTTGTTTCTGATTTACAGTACCTGCAGTTCTTTTAGTTTTTATTCTGAAATGACAAACTTTTGCAAAGTCTAAACAAGGAATGAAATTGGATGGACCACCTAGTAATAACCTAGGCAAGGAAACAACAAGGGCAAGCCCAACACTATCAACCCTGCAGAGTCGACTATATCAACATCTTGTTAATTTATAACTCAATGGGGTAATGCATTAGATATCAAGTAATACCAGTTCCAAAGTTATCACAGGTTTCCATACATAACAAAAAATCTTGATTGCAAACTAATTGACTTTACCAATGGCAAAAAGGAAACATGAATTATTAACATAACTCTAAACTTAAGCATTGCCCCCTTTCTTAAATTCTCCTGTTCACATACAGGCGCACAAGGCATCCAAGATGTGGATTTTAAGGGTGAGAAAAGAATGAAAAAGGGAGAAACAGTTTGATAGCACCAATCTAGACCACAGAATTTAATGAGTTGTTCTCTTTGTCTTCCTTTCACTTCCTTGATGTTGACACGTTCAGCTTTTCATTCACTGATTGAGATTTTGGAAAGATGAATAGACAACTAAAAGCTATCTTGAAGGGGAGACTCCACAATTATTCCTATCATCAAAGATAGAGAAGTCCAGCCCATAACTGTAAAAGGCAAGTTTGAAGCATTTACAGTCATCTTCTCTCAGAAGTGCCAAGTTTTGCCCCAACTCCACAGTCATACAATCTTACAGCATGGAAACTGATCCGTCTTTCCAACCAGTCCATGCTGAACCTAATCGCAAACTAAACTAGTCCCACCTCCTGTTCCTGACCCACATCCCTTCAAACCATTTGTATTCATGTACTTATCCAAATGTCTTTTCAACATTGTAATTGCACTCATATCCACCACTTCCTAAGGAAGTTCATTCCACACGCAAACCATCCTCTGTGTAAAAAAAAAAAGAACAAATTGCCCCTCATGTCTTTTTTAAATCTCTCTCACCTTAATAATGTGCCTCCGGTCCCATTCTAGGGAAAAGATATCGACCATTGATCCTATCTATACCCCTCATTATTTAATAAACTTCTGTAAGGCCGCCTCTTAACTTTCTACTCTCTGGTGAACAAAAACCCAGCCTATTCAGCCTTTCTTTATAAATCAAACCTTCTACAAGTCTGCATTTAATATGATTCACTCTCATGATATCAATGAAAGATTGAAGGCACCAGATACCTCAAAGACCAGGATTTGGATCAAATTCCAGTAATTTTACTGAAGACTGGAGACTGAAGAATTTTACTGAAGAATTTTACATCAGAACCAGCCATATTGCTAGCTAGGTTGTTGCAATGCAACTACAATTTTGACATCTCTCTTGAAATATGCGAAATTGTCCAGTCAGATATTTCCTGTCCATAAAAAGCACATCACATGCAACCCAGCCGAATAACACACCATCAGTCTATTCTCGATTATCAAACAAATGCTAGAAGCCGTAATCAAATGTGGTGCTGTCAAACAGAACTTCATCGCCAATAATGGGCTTCCCAATCCTTAGTTTCAGATCTGTAAATGGCACTCATCTCCTGACCTAATTGCAGCCTTGGATCAAACATGGACAAAGGTGTAGAACTCTATAGGTGAGTTGAGGGTGATTACTGTCCTTGGCGTTTAGGCCACACTTGACGAAGTGTGTGATTAAGGAGGCCAAGCAAAGCTTGAGAATTGGGAATGATGAAGCAGGACTAAGGGCCTTTCCACTAGTTGGAGCCATACTTAGCACAAAATAAAGTGATTGTGGTTGTGCTTGCCACTGCAGGACATTGGCCTGGCTATCTTCAACTGAGCTGAATTAAGCGATGACCTTACTTCTTCCATACATGGCAAATTAACACTGATAAGTACCATTTGCATCACACAAGTACAGGAATTTCTTAGGGTATTAACCAGCCATCTTCAGTTGCTTCATCAAGGTACTTGCCTCCTCTATTATTAGAAAGTGAGGTCTGCAGATGCTGGAGATCAGAGCTGAAAATGTGTTGCTGGAAAAGCGCAGCAGGTCAGGCAGCATCCAGGGAACAGGAGAATCGACGTTTCGGGCATAAGCCCTTCAGGAAAGGGCCTGAAGAAGGGCTTATGCCCGAAACGTCGATTCTTCTGTTCCCTGGATTCTGCCTGACCTGCGCTTTTCCAGCAACACATTTTCAGCCCTCCTCTATAAGTGACCAGTAATGTCTGAGCCAAAGAAGTGCCAAGCAATAATCAACTCCAGTAAGTGAGGATCTAACTATCTTTATTTGGCATTCAATGGCATTACTGTTGCTGAATCATCATTAACAACATATTGTGGGTTACTGTTGATCAGAAATCAAACTGGATCACCATATATGGGGCAGCACAGTGGTTAGCCCTGCTGCCTCACAGCGCCAGGGACCCGGGTTCAATTCCCGCCTCAGGCGACTGACTGTGTGGAGTTTGCACGTTCTCCCCGTGTCTGCGTGGGTTTCCTCCGGGTGCTCCGGTTTCCTCCCATAGTGCTCCGGTTTCCTCCCAAAGATGTGCAGGTAAGGTGAATTGGCCATGCTAAATTGCCCGTAGTGTTAGGTAAGGGGTAAATGTAAGGGTATGGGTGGGTTGCGCTTCGGCGGGTCAGTGTGGACTTGTTGGGCCGAAGGGCCTGTTTCCACACTGTAATGTAATCTAATCTAATGTAATCTAATCTAATCTAATTTGCCCAGAGCATTAGGTGCATTAGTCAGGGGTAAATATAGGGTAGGGGAATGGGTCTAGGTGGGTTACCCTTTGGAAGGCCGGTGTGGACTAGTTGGGCCTGAAGGGACTGTTTCCACACTTAGGGAATCTAATCATAAATAATCTACAGCAAGCAACATACCTTTTGACTCCTCAATGCCTGTGCACCATGTATAAGGCATAAGCCTTGATGTAATAGAATTCTCTCCACTTGTTTGGATGAGTCATAGAGCTGTATTTACGGAAACAGACCTTCCGGTCCAACTCGTCAACGCCAACCAGATATCCTAAACTATTGTAGTCCCATTTGCCAGCACTTAGCCCATATCCCGCTAAACCCTTCCTGTTCATATACCTACCCAAATGCTTTTTAAATGTTGTACTGGTCTCCTCCACTTTCTCTGGCAGCTTATTGCATACACATACCACACTCTCCTTGAAACGTTGCCACTTAGATCCCTTTTAAATCTTTCCCCTCTCACCCTAAACCTATGCTCTCTAATTTTGGACGCCTGCACCCCAAGGAAAAGACCTTGTCTATTTACCCTACCAATTCCCTTCATGATTTTATAAATGCTATGCTGTCACCCCTTAGCCTCTGACATTCCAGGGAAAACAGCCCCAACCTATTCAGCCTCTCCCTATAGCTCAAATCCTCCAAACCTGGCAACATCCTTCTAAATTTTTTCTGAACCCTTTCAAGTTTCACACATCCACCTGATAGGAAGGAGACCAGAATTGCAATATTCCAAAAGTGGCCTACAATGTCCTGTACAGCCACAACATGTCATCCCTACTCCAAAATCCAATGCTCTGACCAATAAAGGAAAGCATACCAAATGCCACCTTCACTATTCTATCTACCTGCGACACCACTTTTAAGGAACTATGAACCTGCCCTCCAAGGTCTCTTTATTCAGCAACACTCCCCAAGACCTTACCACTAAGTGTAAAAGTCCTGTCCTGATTTGCCTTTCCAAAATGCAGCACCTCATGTTTATCTAAATGAAAACTCCATCTGTCACTCCTCTGTCCATTGGCCCATCTGATCAAGATCCCATTGTACTCTGAGGTAACCTTATTCACGGTCCACCACACCTATAATTTTGATGTTATCTGCAAACTTATTAACTCTTATGTTCACATCTGAATCATTTATTTTAATGATGAAAAGCAGTGGATATAGCACCAATCTTTGTAGCACACCACTGGTCACAGACCTCTGGTCTGAAGGCAGCCCTTCACCACCACCCTCTGTCTTCTGCCTTCAGGCCATTTCTGTATCCAAGTGGCTAGTTCTCCCTGTATTCCATATGATCTAACCTTGTTAACCAGTCTACCATAGGGAACCTTGTCAAACGACTAACCGAAGTCCATATAGATCACATCTACTACTCTGTCCTCATCAATCCTCTTTGTTACTACTACAAAAAAATTCAGTCAAGTTAGTGAGACCTGATTTCCCACGCACAAAGCCATGTTGACTGTCCAAATCAGTCGTTGCCTTTCCAAATGCATGTAAATCCTATCCCTCGGGATTCCCTCCACCAACTTGTCCACCACTGATGTCAGGCT
This sequence comes from Chiloscyllium plagiosum, assembly GCF_037043375.1. Lineage (NCBI taxonomy): Eukaryota > Metazoa > Chordata > Chondrichthyes > Orectolobiformes > Hemiscylliidae > Chiloscyllium > Chiloscyllium plagiosum. The sequence goes on along the minus strand of NW_028270143.1, from coordinate 69,319,063 downwards.
CACTGGGCTATAGTTCTCTAGCTTTTCTTTACCACAGTTCTTAAATAGTCGCACCACGTTAGCCATCCTCCAGTCTTGCCAGCACCTCACCTGTGACTATCAGTGATACAAACATCTCAGCCTGGGGTCCAGCAATCACTTCCCTAACTTCCCTAACTTCCCACAGAGTTCTAGGGTACACCTGATCATATCCTGAGGATTTATCCACCTTTACACATTTTAGGACATTCAGCACCTTCTCCTCTGTAATATGGACATTTTTTCAAGATACCACCATCTATTTCCCTACATTCTATATCTTCCAAGTCCTTTTCACAGTAAACACTGATGCAAAATACTTGTTTAGTATCTCTCCCATCTCCTGTGTTTCCATAAATAGGCTACCTTGCTAATCTTTGAGGGGCCCTATTCTCTCCCTCGTTATCCTTTTGTCCTTAATATATTTATAAAATCCCTTTGGATTCTCCTTAACCCTATTTGCCAAAGCTATCTCATGTTCGCTTTTTGCCCTCCTGATTTCCCTCTTCAGTATACTCCTACTGCCTTTATACGCTTCTAAGGATTCATTCGATCTCTGCTGTATATACCTGAAATATTTTTCCTTTTTCTTTACCAAACCTTCGGTTTCTCTCGTCATCAAGCATTCCCTACAGCTACCAGCCTTTCCTTTCACCCTAATAGGAATACACTTTCTCTGGACTCTCATTATCTCATTTTTGAAGGCTTCCCATTTTCCAGCCGACCCTCTACCTGCGAACATCCTCCTCAATCAACTTTTGAATGTTCTTGCCTAATACTGTCAAAATTGGCCTTCCTCTGATTTAGAACTTTTAACTTTTAGATCCAGTCTATCCTTTTCCATCACTAACTTAAAGCTAATAGAATTATGGTCGCTGGCCCCAAAGTGCTTCCCACTGACACCTCAGTCACTTGCCCTGCCTTATTTCCAAGAGTAGGTCACGTTTTGCACCTTCTCTAATAGGTACATCCATATACCGAATCAGAGAATTTTCTTGTACACACTTAACAAATTCCTCTCCATTTAAACCCTTAACACTATGGCAGTCCCAGTCTATGTTTGGAAAGTTAAAATCCCCTACCATAACCACCCTATTATTCTTACAGATAACAGAGATCTCCTTACAAATTTGCTTCTCAATTTCCTGCTGACTACGGGGGGGAGGCGGGGGGGAGGCGGGTGGGGGGGGCGGGTGGGGGGGGCGGGGGGGGGGGGGCGGGAGGGCGGGGGGGGGCTATAATACAACCTCAATAGGTGATCATCCCTTTCTTATTTCTCAGTTCCACCCAACTAATTTCCCTGGATGTATTCTCAGGAATCAAGGAGCTTCGAAGCTCCTTGGATGCTGCCTGAACTGCGGTGCTCTTCCAGCACCACTAATCCAGAATCTGGTTTCCAGCATCTGCAGTCATTGTTTTTACCTCGTATTCTCAGGAATATCCTCTCTTAGTACAATACCCAGGATTTGTTGTAGTGGATCACTCTACAGGCCACTAGCTACAACTGCAATCCATCCCTGTCCTGTTACCTGAGTTATTTCAGTCAGCCTGTTCGGATATGTTTTAACATACATCTGGTGGGACTTCTCATCCAGATGTAGGGAACTGTTACTGCATTACATATCCCTCCTGCTATCTTTCTTCTGTTCATTTTAACTCATTAGAAATGGTACTCAGCTGATGTCAATAACTATACCAAGTAATTTAATAAGATGAACCAAGAATTAGATACAATGCTTATATCTGCCCTGTACCAGGTTAGACTACTGCCTGCGATAAGAGGGGTGAAATCTTTTTTAAAAAAACTCACCAGTCACCTAACTGGTCTCCTAATTAAAGCCTTAACACTCACCAATTTCTGGAGGCTGAAGTGCAAGGCATTAAAAGCAGCATCTTTTTTTCTTTACCTACACCAAATTCCCGTCTGACACCTCACCAAATTCATTACACACAGACTTCTTCATCTTGTATGCAGTAGTGAAACCAGTCTATTTTTACAGAGCACTAGTGATTCACGCACAAGTTGGCTCTAACAGTATGACTGGTACTGTAAATTATAGTTTAACAAAAACTTACCAGAGAGATTCCCACCTGCACCAAATTCCTAAGTATTATGTAGGGAATCTACTATCCAGACACAGCAAGAACTTAGGAAGATGTATGTCATGTTTGTTTCATGACAGAATACAAGGATAAGGAAGTTTTGTTGCAACTCTGGTTTTGGTGAAACATTACCTTGAGCACAGACAATTATAGTTTTGTTTTTACCTGAAGGGCATGCTGGCCCAGACGTGAGACACAACCACTGTTCCGTATGAGCCCACCCCCTCTCCATATTTAGCTTGCTGTGAGGGGGCAATGAAGATTTATTCAGTAGATCAAATCTTGAGACAAGAGGATTGTCCTCTGTGTAGTGACTAAGTAGAATGAGCTTATATTCTCTGAAATTTAGAATTAAAAATTGCTTTAAAGTTTTAAAGACTTGACAAGCGTAGCTGTTAGAAGGAAGTGCATCCCTCTGAAATTTCTGCTCTTTTAAAGTTCTCAACCTCAAAAAGCTGTGAAATAGATTCTAGATAGATTACTTACAGTATGGAAACAGGCCCTTCTGCCCAACAAGTCCACACCGACCCGCACCCACCCAGACCCATTCCCCTACACCTAACACTGCGGGCAATTTAGCATGGCCAATTCACCTAACATGCACATTTTTGGACTGTGGGAGGAAACTGGAGCACACGGAGGAAACCCACGCAGACACGGGGAGAATGTGCAAACTCCACACAGTCAGTCGCCTGAGGCGGGAAATGAACCCAGATCTCTGGCGCTGTGAGGCAGCAGTGCTAACCACTGTGCCACCATGCCGCCGTACGGTGGCACAGTGGTTAGCACTGCTGCCTCACAGCGCCAGAGATCGGGGTTCATTTCCCGCCTCAGGCGACTGACTGTGTGGAGTTTGCACATTCTCCCCGTGTCTGCGTGGGTTTCCTCCGGGTGCTCCAGTGGAAAAATCTCAATCTTTTTTCAGTTGTCAGATGTGTGTGTCACTGACTGAGCCAGCATTTACTGCTCTTCCATAGTCACCCTTGGGAAGTTGGTGGTGAGCTGTCTCACAGCGTCAGAGGACTGGGTTCAATTACAGCTTTGGGCAACTGAATGTGTGGACATATGGATTCTTCCCACAATCTTAAAATGTGCAGATTAGGTGGATTGGCTATAGTAATGTGCTCATTAGTGTCCAGGATGTGCAGGTCAGATGGATTGGTGGTGGTAAATATGGGGTTACAGGGATATGAAGGGGATGCTGTGTCTGGGTAGGATGCTCTTCAGAGGGTTGGTGCAGATTCAGTGGGGCAAATGACCTCTCTCTGTACAGTAGGAATTTTATGATTCTTGATCCACTGCAGTCCATGTGTTGTAGGTGGACCCACAATACTGTAAGGGAGAGACTTTTCGGATTTTGACCCAGCAAACATTGATATATTTCCAAGTCAGGATAGTGAGTGGTTTGGAGGACAGCTTGTAGGTGGTGTTCTTCCCATAGTTTTAAGGTGTAGAGGAGACATCAGAGGTTGGTTCTTTACACAGCGAGTTGTGAATGCGTGGAATGCTTTGCCAGCGGTAGTGGTGGTGGAAGCAAAGTCATTAGGGACATTTAAGCAACTGCTGAACATGCACATAGACAACAGTGAATTGAAGGTACATAGGCTAGGTTATTTTAATTTAGATTAGGAATAATCCTCAGCACAACATTATGGGCCGTAGGGCCTATTCTGTGCTGTACTTTTCTATGTTGTATACATCTGCTGCGCTTGTCCTTCTGATGGTAATGGTTTGAAAGGTGCTATTTAAGGCTCTCTGAATTTCTACAAATCTTATAGACCGTACACACTGCTGCTGCTGAGTATTGATAGTGGAGTGACTAAATATTTGTAAATGTGCCAGTCAAGTGTGCTGTTCTGTCCTGGATGGTATTGAGGTTCTATAGTGTTGTTGGAGCTTCACCCATTCAAACAATTGGGTTGTATTCCATCACTCTCCCGGCTTGTGCCTTGTAGATAATGGACTGGTTTTTGGGAAGTCAGGAGGTGAGATACTTATTGCAGTACCCCAAGCCTTTGATCTAGTCTCATAGCTATTGTATCTAATTCATTTCAGTTTCAGATCAATAGTAATGCACAGGATGTTGACTGTGGGAATTTGGTGATGGTCATGGCGTTGATTGTCAAGTGGCACTGATTAGATTCTCTCTTTTTGGTGTTGGTTATTGCTAATCAGTGGAGAGTTTCCCCCTGCAATTCTAATTGACTAGTTTTTGCTAGGACTCACTGAGGCCACTCATGTGGTATTGATGCCAAGGGCTGTCATACTAAATTCACCTTTAAGTCACCTTGCCATTTAGCATATTTTTTAAAATGCTAGATATTTAACGCTAAGGGATTTGAGGAGATAGGGCAACCACATTAAATTGAGGTAGTTTCCAGCCATTATATCTTGCAGTGAGATTTGAGAGGCAGCATTTTAGCCTAGATTTTCCGAGGTCAGGACCTCTCAAGGCAAGATCCCTTTGTTGGAACTTCAAGATGAAAACATTGTAATGAGGTTAACAGGGCTTCTGTTAATTGGATGAACAATTAAGTAGTGTACCTCTTTAACTAATGAGATTGAAGGATAAAGGAAATAAACAAAAGAGGTGTCTGTGAAGGATGATGCTGGTGGTGGTCAATTCAAGGTCGGACAGGTCCAGAAAGTGAAATAATGTGATTTGTCTCAGAAGTAAAGAATGACGAATTAAAACTAAGAAAAAGAATGAACAATTCATACTTTCTATTGTTCACTTTAAAAAAGAAACTTCATGGCAATTTTATTATAAGCGTACCTAGATTGTCAACTACAGATTTAACTTTGGGGTGAGTTCAATAGATAATTAACATGGAAACGGGCCAATTTCATGAAGCTGTCAGGGAGGTTATGGGCAAGATATAATTTGACACCAACGACGCAAATTATCTAGCACCTTGTATCAATTGTTCATTAGCAGGAGTATCTTTTATTGCCATCAGTTGCCAGTCAGTTTATTCATTAATAAAAGTGTGTGTAATTCAAACACACTTGTTTTCTCAGCAAATTTGGGCCAATATGCTTGTCAACTTTTCAAAAGTTGCTGTGTTTTTTAGCAGTTTTCCCTCATGTTATGGAGTAGAATGAGATCAGAAGGTATTTTGTTCCCTTTCAAGTGTCATTTTAACCAGAATCTATTGACTAAGTAATACATCTCTGAAGTTTTATCATGCAGTTCTTTCATGCATTCAAACGATTATCAGTATTCAGTTGATGTTTGAATTTATCATTAGATATTGTAGATGCAAAATTATGAAATATTTAGCAATTGTAACATATCATTTTAAAGTTTGTCTTTGATATTTAAAAATTCCATTTATAAAATTAAAGCTGCTTTTTTATTTGAATACATTTGAAAAACAGATTGCACAGCATTCATATGCTTTTATTGTAGATCAAATCTACTTTGGAGTGATGCATAATTATTTTTCTGCAGGCAAAATACAAGAAGTGATTCTAAAGGAAAACCTTCAAAAGGAAGATGAAGTCCTGGTATCATTGGCTGGACTCAAGCAGGTAGATATAAGGCCACTTTCTTTTTCTTCCTGATACAAAATCCTGACTCTATTTATCTTGAATATGGCTAACATCCTGTGTAGATGTTGAATATTTGACTTGGGAAAATATAAATGTTGTAATATTCCATCATTTGTTAAGTCACAGGACTGAAAAATCACACAAAAATATTATGTCTTTAAGAACCTAGTACCTTTTCTTAGGCACCCTGTTCAAAATACTTAGAGTCATAGAGATGTACAGCATAGAAACAGACCCTTTGGTCCAACCCGTCCATGCCGACCAGATATTCCAACCCAATCTAGTCCCACCTGCCAGCACCCGGCCCATATCCCTCCAAACCCTTCCTATCCATATGCCCATCCAAATGCCTCTTAAATGTTGCAATTGTACGAGACTCCACCACATCCTCTGGCAGCTCATTCCATACCCATACCACCCTCTGCGTGAAAAAGTTGCCCCTAAGGTCTCTTTTATATCTTTCCCCTCTCACCCTAAACCTATGCCCTCTAGTTCTGGACTCCCCCACCCCCAGGGAAAAGACTTTGTCTATTTACCCTATCCATGCCCCTCATAATTTTGTAAACCTCTATAAGGTCACCCCTCAGCCTCCGACGCTCCAGGGAAAACAGCCCCAGCCTGTTCAGCCTCTCCCTGTAGCTCAGATCCTCCAACCCTGGCAACACCCTTGTAAATCTTTTCTGAACCCTTTCAAATTTCACAACAACTTTCCGATAGGAAGGAGACCAGAATTGCACGCAATATTCCAACAGTGGCCTAACCAATGTCCTGTACAGCCGCATCATGACCTCCCAACTCCTGTACTCAATACTCTGACCAATAAAGGAAAGCGTACTAAACGCCGCCTTCACTATCCTATCTACCTGTGACTCTACTTTCAAGGAGCTATGAACCTGCACTCCAAGGTCTCTTTGTTCAGCAACACTCCCTAGCACCTTACCATTAAGTGTATAAGTCCTGCTAAGATTTGCTTCCCAAAATGCAGCACCTCGCATTTATCTGAATTAAACTGCATCTGCCACTTCTCAGCCCATTGGCCCATCTGGTCCAGATCCTGTTGTAATCTGAGGTAACCCTCTTTGCTGTCCACCACACCTCCAATTTTGGTGTCATCTGCAAACTTACTAACTGTACCTCTTATGTTCGCATCCAAATCATTTATGTAAATGACAAAAAGTAGAGGGCCCAGCCCTGATCCTTGTGGCACTCCACTGGTCACAGGCCTCCAGTCTGAAAAACAACCCTCCACCACCACCCTCTGTCTTCTACCATTGAGCCAGTTCTGTATCCAAATGGCTAGTTCTCCCTGTATTCTGTGAGATCTAAGCTTGCTAACCAGCCTCCCATGGGGAACCTTGTTGAATGCTTTACTGAAGTCCATAATTCTGATTAGAACTCTTACTTTGTTTCCTCCTATCTTCAGCTGTAGTTTTCAGTGTTGATCAAATACTTGCAAATGTTTTTTCTTGTTCATAATTCTATAAATGTTTTTCAAATTCTTGGTTAGTTATACTTAGTTTCCACTGTGTTCAATTTTGATCTTTGCTCTCTCTATTTACTTACCAAAGTCTACCTATAATAAATTACTCATTTGAATAATTGATATTCCTCTTCAGCAATGCCAGTTTACTGGTTTCTGAACTGAAGTGAATATCTTCAATCCCATCTATTGACTGACACCCAGATATGTCTACTTTCTGATGTCATGTGTGCAGTAGTTCTGAACAGACATTGTAAGCATTCATAGGTTGACTGCAACTATGTAGTTGGCATTAGTGTCAGTGAAAAAGGATTTGCCAACTTTGCTGTTGGATTGCTATCTGGAATTTATCATTTACATGTCATCTAAAGCAGAGACATGTCTTTCTCGTGAATTTTTCTAATGATTAAAAGATATAAAGTTTGAACAAAATGTGTCTTTTTCTTCAGCAGTATTCAATTTGCTTTTTGCTTTTTAATCAACAACTTGTGGTACACAGACATTGCAACCCTGGGCAGTCAGTGCTCCCCAAACCTTGAATTCCTCACTATCAAATGCCACCCCTTTTATCTACCACAGGAATTTACTGCTGCTATATTAACTGCTGTGTACATACAGCCACAAGCAAAGGTTGAGGAAGCTCTGGATGGGTTGTATTCCACCACTAACACCCTGGAGACAGAACACCCCAAGGCCCTGTTTATTGTAACTGGTGATTTCAAGTAAGCCAGTCGAAGGAAGGTGTTGCCCAAGTACCACCAGAACATTACCTGCCCCACCAGGAGCCTGAGCATTTCAAACCATTGCTTACACCACTATGTAAGATGCCTACCGCTCCATCCCCTGCCCTCATTTCGGGAACTCCGACCACAATGCCGTGTTTTTCTCTCCCAGCTTACAGACAAAAGCTCAGGCAGGAGACCCCCTCGCACATACAGGTCTAGTACTGGTCAGAGGAGGCAGAGGATCAACTCCAGTGCTGGCTGGAATTGCTGATTGGGTCATGTTTAAACAGTCCGCAGGTACTTTGGACGAGTACGTCACCACTGTCACAGACTTTATCAGCAAATGTGTGGAGGACTGCATACTGAGGAAGTCAATCTGGGTGTTCCACAAGAGGATATCCTGGCTGAATCAGGACATACAGAATCTGCTAAAAACCAGGTGTGAAGCCTTCAGATCAGGAGACCCACTCAAATATAAGGAATCCAAGTATGACCTTCGCAGAGCCATTAAGACAGCCAAGGACTAATACTGATCCAAACTAGAGACTCAAACAGATACCCGGCAACTATGGCAAGGACTGAATGACATCACAGTATCTAAAAAGAGACAGAGCAAGATAGCAGACAATGAGACATCCCTCCCAGATCATCTCAATGCCTTCTATGCTCGTTTTGACTAGAAGTTCGGCAGAAAGGTAACACCTATTCCAACAAGGCCCGACAAACCTATTCCAACAGTCACTGCATCAGAGGTCAGATCAGTTTTCCTTTGTGTGAATCCAAGGAAAGTGATGGGACCAGACGGAATATCAGGCCGTGCACTCAGAGCAAGCACAGATCAACTGGCAGAGGTCTTCTCGGACATCTTCAACCTCTCCCTGCAGCAGGCCACTGTTCCTCCCTGTTTCAAGAGGGCCAACATCATCCCTGTGCCTAAGAAGGCTCATGCAGCATGTCTCAATGACTACTACCCAGTGGCCCTAACTTCGGTGGTCATGAAGTGCTTTGAAAGGCTTGTCATGTCATTAATCAACTCCAGCCTCCCACTACTCTTGACCCAATCCAATTTGCCTGTCAGACAGATCCACATCAGATGCCATATAACTTGCCCTTCACTTCTCCCTCAAACATCTTGACACCAAGAACAGCTAGGTAAGTATCCTACTCATTGACTACAGTTTAGCCTTCAATACTATTATCTCCTCGAGACTGATTACTAAACTTAGTGATCTTGGGCTAAGCCCCACTCTCTGCAACTAGATCCTGAGTTTCCTGACACCACCAAAGTCAGTTGAATCTCAGATGGCGACTAAACAGACTACAGACAGAAGGTGGAAGACCTGGAAAAATGGTGCACTGAGAACAACCTAGCTCTCAATGCCAGCAAAACCAAGGAACTCATTATTGACTTTCGGCAGGGTGTTACTCATGCCCCCCTACACATTAACAGCACAGAGGTGAAACGAATGGAGAGTGTCAAGCTCCTGGGAGTGGTCATCAACAACAAGCTTTCTTGGACTCTTCATGTGGACGCATTGGTTACATAGGCCCAACAACATCTCTTCTTCCTCAGGCAGTTGAGGAAATCTGGCATGACAGTGAATACCCTTGCCAGCTTTTATAGGTATGCCACCGAGAGCATTCTGTTTGGATGTATCACTATCTGGTATGGCAACTGTACTATTCAAGATTGGAGACAGTTACAGAGAGTGGTGAACTCGGCTCGGACAATCACAAACCTCCCATCTGTAGAATCCACCTATCAGGCCTGCTGTCAAGGAAAGGCCACCAGCATTCTCAAAGATCCATCCCACCCTGGCAATGCTTTTCTACACCCTCTACCACTGGGGAGAAGGTATAGAAGCCTAGACGCATGCACCAGATGGTTTCGAAACAGTTTCTATCCTACTGTTGTTAGAATACTGAATGGACTCTCAAACTCTTAGCATTGTTTTGCCTATTATTTACTTATCTATGCTGTTTAACTCTGTGATCTGCTTGTATTGTTCACAAAACAAAGCTTTTCACTGTACCTCGGTACACGTGACAATAAATTCAATTTAATTCAATTCAGTGTGTTTTGTTTTGATTTAATTTGATTTATTATTGTCACATGTACCAAGATACACTGAAAAGTATTGTTTTGCATGTTATCCAGACAAATCATACCTTACATAATTACATCAGGGTAATAGAACAGAATGCACAATGTCGTGTTACAGCAGCAGAGAGGTTGCAGAGAAAGTTCAACTCTAATATATGAAGGGTCTCTTCACAAATGTGATAACACAGGGAAGGAGCAATACTTGAATCTGTTGGTATGTGTTTTCAAACTTTTGTATCTTCTGCCTGACGGAAGAGGGTATAAATGGGGTGGGAGGGATCTCTGATTATGTTGGCTGCTTTCCCAAGGCAGGGGGAAAGTATAGACTGCATCAATGGAAGGAGGGCTGGTTTTTGTGATGGTTTGGGCTCTGTTCACAGTTCTGTGTAATTTCTTGTGGTCTTGGGCAGAGCAGTTACCATACCACACAGTGATGCATCCAGATAGGATGCTTTTTATGATGTATCTATAAAAATCGGTAAAAGTAATTGTGGACATGCCAAATTTCCTTGGCTTTCTGAGGAAATGAAGGCATTGGAGTGCTGTCTTGACTGTAGTGTCGAAGTAGCTGGACCAGATTATAAGTGATATTTACTCCCAGGAATTTGAAGCTCTCAACTATCTCCACCTCAACCCACTGACACGGACAGGTATGTGTCCTCCACTCTGTTTCCTGACATCAATGCTCCTTCATTCTGCTGACATTGTAGTTTTAACTTCATCTTGCGTTCCCAGAGTTCACAATTTGTATTTACAGCAGCAGATAAGAACAAGAGCAAGAGCAGAGGTGAAAGTTTGTTCACTGAAACCCTTGAAGGTGATTTTTTTAGAACCATAGAAAATAGGAGCAGGAATAACCCATTCAACCCTTCAGACTGTTCCACCATTCAATATGATCATGGCTGATCATTCAGCTCAGTGACCCACTCCCACTTTTTCCCCATTACCTTTGATATCTTTGGCCCCAAAAACTGTATCTCACTCCTTAAAAACATTGTGATGTGGTCTCAAATGCGATCTGTGGCAAAAAAGTCTTCAGACTAACCACTCTCTGGGTGAAGACATTTCTCCTCATCTCAGTCCTAACTGGCCTACTCCATATCCTTAGACTATTACCCCTGATTCTGGGCTGCCCAGTCATCAGGAACATCCAGCATTTATATTGCCTTGTCCTGCTCAAAAGTTATTGATTTCTGTGAAATGCCCCCTCATTTTTCTAAACTCCAGTGAATGCAGTTCTTATCAATCCAGCCTTTCTTCGTCGATCCAGCCATCCTAGGAATCAGTCTGGTAACTTTTGTTGCATTCCCTCCATAACCAGAACATAATTCCTCAGGTAAGGAAGTCCATGTACTCCATATCACCATAAGTGCCCTGTACTGTCTCTGTTAACTTTTCAAAATACTGCAGCTGATTAATTAGATAAATTAATAAATTTATGCTGGCTTTTCCAAATTAAACTATATTTTTCCATATGACTTTTAATCTTATCCTGAATAATTGTTTCTAAAAGGTTTCCTACAATCCAAGTTAAAGTGGCAGGTCTGTAATTCCTGGGTTTATCTTTACAACTTTTTTGAACCAGTGTATAATATTTGCAATTTTTCAGTCCTCTGGCACCACTATGAGTTCAGGGAAGATTGGAATATTGAAACAAAATCAGAAATTGCTGGAACATCTCAGCAGGTCTGGCGGCATCCATGAAGAGAAGGCAGGGTTAATGTTTCTGATTCAGTGACCCTCATTCAGATTTCCAGCATCAATAGTTCTTTCAGTTGTTTTTATCTATGATTGAAAGATTATTGTCAGTGCTTCTGCAATTTTCCCTCTTTCTTCCTTCTATATCATTGGATGAGTCTTTTCCTAGTCCTCCTGCCTTTACCAACCTTATGTATTGCCATTTTATCCAGTAACTCCTTTAACAAGTTTTAACTCATCTAATAACCGAGTTTCTTTGTCTATCACTGTGGCCAATCAGTGTCTGCATCAAAGGGAGAAGTAGATGCAAAAATCCATTTGACATCTTTCCATACCTCCTGATTCTATGTGTAAATCCTCTTGGTTCTTAAGAGCCACAAAGTATAAACTTTCACTGCTGTAAATTATTTACATATTTCCAGTTATTAGTTATGCGATAGATGCAGACAGAAAATTGTGTTTCTAATAAATCATGGTTACCTGGAGCTGGTAATCAGATTTTAGTTTTGAACTATAGTAAATTGATTTTATAAGAGCATGAATTGCTGACAACTGGTGAAGGCTTAGAGGAAAGTTTTTTTTTGCATCTTAATTCACTGAATTGATTGTGTCCGCTTTTGTGTCACAAATGTTGAATACAAACGAAAGTAATACACTTACTCATTAATAGTTATGATTTTTAAAAAAACATTTACTAAGTATTTATAGTAATTCTCAGATGAAATAAATTTTTATGATAAAATTAGGTGAACAAAGGCAATTTTTATCCAATTTCAACAGCTCTATAAGTTCAATATCGTAAAAATATGCACCGTCTACAAATGTTTCTGCAGAGGTCTGCTTTAGTATATTTAGTGTTAATCATGCAATGTGTTATAATTAGTTTGCCTGTAGTTGCACAAATGTCATGGTTGTTACCAAAAGGCCCACATCTGCACTTATTAGTGATGGCTAAATGTTAATCACATCAGATGAAATAGCTCACAGCCGGCTGTAAAAGCAGTATATGACAATCACAAGCAAGGTCATACTTGTTTTTCTCTTGTAAAATGCTCCCAAACCAGGCTGTGATTGTGTCATAGCAATAACAATTCCATTTCATTTAAGGGATTTCAAACAAATCAAAGTCTATTTTTAGCCTTGTGATCTTGAACTGGATTATTGTGTAAGCCTTTTTGTAGTGGATAAACAAGCAAGTGAAGAACGACCAAATCAAAGTTTAGAGCCATGTACTGTTATTTCTAAAGGCATACTGCCAACTGGTAGCATTGCATTCCTTAAATTTGTAGTATGAAAACATACTTATTTGACTTAAACCATTTGCTTTGTGTCAAGAACATTATTTTGTTCCTTTTAATTCTTTAATTCTAATTAAATATCAGTAGCTGAACTGAAAATTACTTGATTGTACCAGTACTGGAATCCATTTGAAAATACTAATAAAGTATATGTAATAAGACACAGAAGTGATTGGGCGGGAGATGAAGAAGGCAGACATTTGGGAAATTAAGAAAACTGGTGGCTGCCTATTGCTAAATCCCAGCTAAATCAGTAAATGGCACAGTTCACAATATCCACTGTTTCTTACCTTTGTACAGTGAGTTGGGAAAGAAATTAAAGTAATTATTACAGCTCTACTCACCGCAGAATACAGGGAATCAAATGTTACAACTAAGAACAGTCAAGCAATATCACAAAATAGTGCAGATTGGTGGTTTTGCTAGTAGAGGCATCAATAATTAAAAATTGCATGTTCATGCACAGTAACTAAATGTGAAAACTAAGAGTTATTTCACAAAGCTCTGGTTTTCCATTTGAAAGGCCTTACATAATAGGCTTTTATATAATTAGTGTTGTGAAAAGATAGAGAGGGAAAGTAAAAATTAAGAGTGAAAGTTTAAATAGGCCAATAAATCAATATTAAATGGAATAAAAAGGTTTTTTAATAAACATTACTGGATTAATCTAGATGGGTAGTAACAACTCAGGAATGAAGATGGAACTCTATTTTTCACAGATAAGATAATGGAGAAAATACTGGACTACGTATACTGTAGTATCTTCATGGAGAAAGTGAGGACTGCAGATGCAGAAGGTCAGAGTCAAAATGTGTGCTGCTGGATGCTGCCTAACCTGCTGTGCTTTTCCATCACCACACTTTTTGACTGTAGTATCTTCATGTCTACCTAGTTAGGAAAAGACTAAAACAAGGTAGTATTATTGATAGAGTTAGTGTTGAGGAGTCATGGATTTAATAATAGAATTAAGAGAGTGAGAAGGGAGTTTGGTGGAGCATTAAATAATTTGCCACAGTTGAGGCTGAGGCAATTATTTCTTTAAGGGAAGAATTTGATAGATTGTATCCGAATCCCAAAAGAAGGAGACTGTTGTTGTGGTTCTGTTCGCCGAGCTGGGAATTTGTGTTGCAGACGTTTCGTCCCCTGTCTAGGTGACATCCTCAGTGCTTGGGAGCCTCCTGTGAAGCGCTTCTATGATATTTCCTCTGGCATTTATAGTGGTTTGTCTCTGCCGCTTCCGGTTGTCAGTTCCAGCTGTCCGCTGCAGTGGCCGGTATATGGGGTCCAGGTCGATGTGCTTATCGATTGAATCTGTGGATGAGTGCCGTGCCTCTAGGAATTCCCTGGCTGTTCTCTGTTTGGCTTGTCCCATAATAGTAGTGTTGTCCCAGTCGAACTCATGTTGTTTGTCATCCGAGTGTGTGGCTACTAAGGAAAGCTGGTCATGTCGTTTCATGGCTAGTTGGTGTTCATGGATGCGGATCGTTAGCTGTCTTCCTGTTTGTCCTATGTAGTGTTTTGTGCAGTCCTTGCATGGGATTTTGTACACTAGTGTGCAACCAGAAGCGGCAGGTACAAATCACTATAAATGCCGGAGGAAACATCACAGAAGCACTTCACAGGAGGCTCCCAAGCACTGAGGATGTCACCTAGACAGGGGACGAAACGTCTGCAACACAAATTCCCAGCTCGGCGAACAGAACCACAACAACGAGCACCCGAGCTACAAATCTTCTCCCAAACCTTGAAAAGAAGGAGACTGTTCGCGAGCTTTTAATTGCTGTAGTAGAAATGGCCATTGTCCCAGAAGGCCATCAGGTTGCTCTCTCATCAAAGAGAAATAATTGGTGGTGAGTTTAACCTGAGCGTCACCCCCACACTTCAAGTGTGGGCGAAATTGGAGAAGGTGGGACCTTCATGGTAACCTCAGCCAGTGCAAGAATTGAATTCACACTATTCGCATCATGGTAAACCACCCACCCAGCAAACTGAGATAACAGACCCAAAGAAGCCAGCAGGGACATCATAAGGCTGTTGGCTTCCTCCAGCACTATAAATGTTTGAAAACAGGAGTAAGGCAATATTCTGTATTATTTCTGAACCTTATTGGTGTATTCAACATACTGGACAGTGAAGACTGGCATCCGTGTGTTCTAGGCATTTTAAAAATGATTTCAGGATTTTTACACAAATTTAGCAGATTTGCCTTTAGATCGAATATTGTTGAGCAATATGGGTGATGATGCTTGCTCTCCTATATAATATTGTAACTTTGACATGGCTGAAGAAAGATCTTGAAAACATTGGTGAAAGATTGAATGCTTGTCCTAATGGTTGATTCACATTAATACCGAGGCGTTCAGGCATATGTCGTTATGATCGACAAACTCTTAAGTTAGATTTATAACATAAAAGGAGAAAGGAGCATAGAGAATATGATTTCTGGCATACACTAACTTTCAGACATTGGATGTGGCATAGAAATCTTCACTCATTCCATGACCCTGATTATTTCCTTAAGTGGTCTAATATCCTTAATAGGAATTTAAAGACAGCTATATATCTGTGTGTGCAAAATTATACATAATCCAAGGATTTAATATTAGCACCCTGTTTTGAACTAGACTTGGAAACTCTTGTCTTTCAGACGCATATTTTGTTAGACCCTCTGATAATACGATGGGTTACATTAAGTGAGATGAGACTTTATTGGAATCATTAAGCTGTTTTTTTCCACATTTATGTAAAATTCCAGAGCAACATTTGCACTCAGTTTCACTCATTTTCATCACTACAACTTGCTTGTCTGCACATAATATTAAAAAAATCAATGTAACTGAAACAGAACAAAGCCTGATGAAATTCTGATGAAGAGTTACTCAAAACGTTAATTCTTCTTTCTCCCTGCAGATGCTGTCAGACCTGCTGAGTTTCTCCAGCAATCACTTTTTTTTATTCAGAAAAAATCCTCTGCAGGAAACATTGAACTTTAGCTCAAATGTCAGATAAGCATCAACAAGAACATATTGGGGCAAACATCAGTGTAATCTAGTCTCTCCTATATCCCAAGGCCTCTCATATACTCCAGCTCCTCACTGCATTTTCTGGGGTTTTTTTATTGTTATACTCGAAACCAGACTTCAGTGTCATTTTTAGTCAAACCAAATCTCCCTCTCAGCAGAATCCACCAACGTAACTTAGCAATAATTCTGCTGACTCCAAATAAACCGAGTTGTTGAGAGAAAGTCAAGTGTGACCAACTGCTGTTGATCAGAATACCCAGTCTGAATCCAGCTAGTTCCCTTGTGTAATTTAACCCTTCAAAAGTTAGACTTTGATCAAAAGTTGTATTTGTACCATATATTATTACACCAAACTTCAGCAGTGTCAGCACAGTTTGAATACTATTACTGAACACTAAATAAAGGATAGATCAGAGTGGTGCTGGGAAAGCACAGCGGGTCAAGCAGCATCCGAGGAGCAGGAATATCGACATTTCTGGCAAAAGCCCTTTGTCAGGAATGCAGCCCTCCTAATGAAGGGCTTTTGCCCAAAACATCAATTTTCCTGCAGTGAGGTCAGAAGCTAAGTGTCTATTAATGGAATCCAGATTGAATGTTAGTGAGCAGGTTCTTGCTGAGCAAATGCCACTTGATAGTAATGCTGATGTGTCTTCAATCACTAGGTTCATGATCAAAGGTAGATTGATGAGTTGGTAATTGGCTGGGTTGGATTTGTCCTGCTTTTTGTTGACTGGAGGTACCTAAGCAATTTGCCATTTTGGCAGGTAATTGTCAGTATTGTAGCTGAATATGACCAAATAGTTGGGGTTGTGGCTAGTTTTGGAATAAAAGCTTTTCTTATATTGCCAGAACGTTGTCTGTGCCTCTAGCCTTTGCCATATCTAATGCTTTAAGTGAATTGAATTGCTGAAAATTGGTATCTGTGACATTGAAGAGCTGAGGAGGAGGCAGAGTTGAATCATCCATTCTCCACAAATGGATGGTTGCAAATGCGCTGGTGCACTGGATATCCACTATCATCCTAGGATGATGACTTCAGCGTGTATGAGGGGGCATAACTACAAATTGAGGGATGATAGATTTACGACAGATGTCAGAGGCAGGTTCTTTACGCAGAGAATGGTAAGGGCGTGAAATGCCCTACCTGCTAATGTAGTCAACTCAGCCACATTAAGGAGATTTAAACAATCCTTAGATAAGCACATGGATGATTTTGGGATAGTGTAAGGGGACGAGCTGAGAATAGTTCACAGATCAGCGCAACATTGAGGGCCGAAGGGCCTGTTCTGCGCTGTATTGTTCTATGTTCTATAATTAGGAATGGGGATAATTATTAAGCCCCCTCTATTTGTCCATTATTAACTGTGCACTACCATTCACAGTTGAATAAGGCAAGAGTGTTGAACTTAGTTCTGAGCTGTTGGTTGTGGGATCAGTTAATCTGTCAGACAGTGCTTATGTTATTTGGCATGCAAAGGTACTTCACCACATTGAGTCTTTAGGAATGCCTAGTGTTTATCTTGACATACCTGCTGGACTCTCCATAGAACCAGATTGATCACCCATTTTAATGGAATAGTAGAATAGGAATATACTAGGCCATGAGGTTACAGATTGTGTTTGAATATATTTATGCTGCTGATGATGATCCACATAGCATTATGGATGGTCAGGTTTTGAGCTACTAGATCTGTTTGTAATCTATCCCATTTACCATGGTGTAAATACCATGCCATGTGGCAGCTGGTAAAATTTGAATTCAGTTAATAAATTAAGAGACAAAAGCTAGCCACAGTGATGGTGTCTGTGAAACTACCATCGATAGTAATAAAACCATCTGATTTATTAATGTTCTTTAGGAATGGAAATCTTGTCCGGCCTACATGTGACTCCAGACCTAATCAATGTTGCCTCTAAGCTTCATAGCTGTGCACTGCGCAGCCACTGAAAGGCTCCATCCAGAGTGATATCACTGATTGTGACATTGTCTTCTGGTTCCAGAAGTCGCTGCCACACAAAGAATACACAGCTGGAAGGAAAATTAGAGAGAACACAGCCCACAACAATGTGATTGTCTGTTAAGTGCCCCCTGAAATGGCATGGCATGCCACTCAGTTCAAATGCAATTTGAGATCGCTAACATGTCAGTTTTGTGATCAGAACCCACACCTTGTGAAAGAATGACTGCAAAGATGGGACTTTGCCTTCAAAAGGACTATATGGTGGTCACTGACTATCCTGGGCTGATGCATTTGTGACAAGTTGTTAAGGATGAGGTCAACGAGGCTTTTTCTTCTTTTTGATTCCCTTGCCAGCTGCTGTAGATCCAGTCCAGTAGCTCTGCCCTTCAACCAGCTCAGTTTTTGTTTCCTCCCAGCCACTGTTGGAGATGGACATTGAAATCCACCAGCCAGAGTACTTTCTATGGCCTTGCCACCCTTGGCGGTGCTTTCATGTGGTTTCAACATGGAGGAGTAATGCTTTATTAGCTAAGAGGCATTGGAGGGTTGGTGTTAATTAGCTGAAGATTTCTTCATTAATGTCTGACAATGGCTACTTAATGCATTGCATGGAATGTGAAGTCATTGTTAAGAACTCTTAAGGCAACTCTATCTTGACTCTATGCCACTGTTTTCCTACCTGTGCTGATCTAATCTGCTAACGCATCAAGACATATTCTGAATTGGTGATGGTGGTATCAAGGATATGGGAAGTTTTGATTCCATTAGTATGACTGTGGAATAGTGCTGCTACAAAACTACTAGATGTTATTAAGGAGGACCTTTCAGGGTCAACAGGGCTATATTTGCTGTTTCTTCCAGTGCTAAATTTCTTGACAGTTGGTTAATTCAGTTTCATTCCGCTTAATCTCCATAACACTTTAATGCAACTGAGTGGCTTATTTGACTATTTCAATACTCCTGTTCGTGCAGAGACTTGTACAAAGTTGATGTTGTACTTTTCCATGATCCTTGATAGTGCCAGTAGGCTTTCTGGCAGGTGTGTTACTGTATTCTTATAAGCATACATCTGTTATATAGGGTATTGGTGAGACCATAGTTTGAATAAAGTGTTCAGTTTAGATCACCTTATTTAAGGGAGGATGTAAATGCTTTGGAATATGTTCAGAGGAGGTTTAATAGATTAATACGTGAGTTGTCTTATGAAGATTGCATGGGCTCAGTTTGTTTCCATTGGAATTTAGAACGGTGAAGGGTGATTTGGTTGAAATATATCATGAATGGTCTTGACAAGGTGGACATGGAAAAGATGCTTCCTATTGTGGATCAGTCAAAATCCCGAGGGCACTGTTTTAAAGTTGGGGTCATCCTTTCAGAGTTGAGAATTTTTTTCTGAGAGTTGTGCAGCTTTGAAACTGTGCCTCAGAAGGCAATAAAAGTGGGGTCATTGAAAATTTTAAGAAAGCAATGAATAGATTCTTGTTATGCAGGAGATAGATAGGAACGTGGAGTTCAAAAGACAAACAGATCATGTTGAAGCTGGCTCAAGGGACCATATGTCCTACTTCTGCTCCTGTTTATTAGGAGTGTGTTTGGTGAGGAGAAAGTAGTATAGGAGAAGGAGGATTATATGCATGTGTAGTTACATATGAAATAGAACCAGCCATCAGACATGCAGCCATTGAATTCATCACTAAATTAATTAGATGACTATAATATTCTGATTAGTCTTTCCTAAAGATTCCTTTACAAGGTTATAAAGTAGCCATTTGCATTGCACAGTAATATACCTAAAATAGTCTGTTTTGTAGATTGTTCCTCAACATATTACTGTAGAAAACCTTTTTGTAGACAATCATTTCTTGTGGCCTCAGTCTTGACTGCACCAACAGAGTAGCAAGCACTATCTTCTACATAAGGGTGAGAATATGTGCCTATCCTCAGCCGAATTAGGTGCCACTACTTGCAATTGTTTGCCATCTAGTCCTGGAAGAGAAAAAGGAAAATGTTTCTGTGAGTGTAGTGCAGTCTGATTGGGTGATGTATCTGTCAGTCAGCACAGCTTTGTATGTGGGAAATTGTGTCTCACAAACTAGATTGAGTTTTTTTTTGAGGATGTGACCAAAAAATGATAGATGAGGGCAGAGTGGTAGACGCTGTTTACATGGACTTTCGTAAACCTTTTGACAAGGTTTCACATGCTAGGCTGGTTAGTAAAGTTAGATCACGTGGATACAAAATTGACTTGATGGTACAAGACAGTGGATGGTGGTGGTGGAAGATTGTTTTTTGGGCTGAAGGCCTGTGACCAGTGGTATTCCGCAGGGATCGGTGTTGGGTCCATTGTTGTTTGTCATTTATATAAACGATTTGGATGCGAATTTTGGAAGCGTGATTGGTAAGTTTGGGAATGACATCAAACTTGGTGGTGTAGTAGGTAGTGAAGAAGGTTAACTGAGATTACAGAGAGATCTTGATTAATTTGTCCAATGGGATAAGGAATGCAGGTGGAGTTTAATTTAGATAATTGCGAGGTGTTGCATCTTGATAAGACAAACCAGGGCAAGGCTTAAACAGTTAACGGTAGAGCACAGGGGACTGTCAAAACAGAGAGATTTAGGAGTTCAATACATAGTTCTTTGAAAGTTACATCACAGGTAGACAGAGTGGTAACGAAGGCATTTTGCATGTTTATCTTCATTGCTCAGACTGTTGAGTATGGGATTTGGGATGTCATGTTGAGGTTGTACTGGATGTTAGTGAGACCACTTTTAGTGTACTGTGTACAGTTCTGGTCACCCTGCTATAGGAAGGTAAATTGGAAAGGGTTCAGAAAAGATTCACCAGGATGTTGCTAGGAACGGAGGGTTTAAGTTACAAAAATAGGCTGGATAGGCTCAGACATTTTTAACTAGTGCATAGAAGGATGAGGCATGATATTATAGGGGTTTATAAAGTCATAAAGGGCATAAATAAGATGAATAGCAAAGGAAATTTTTCCAGGACAGGGGAGTTCAAAACTATAGGGCATATTTTTAAAATGAGAGGATAAAGATTTAAAAGGTACAGGAGGTGCGACAATTTCACACACACACGTGGTTCATATGTGGAAAGACTCGCCCAGAGGAAGTGGTAGATGCAGGTACAGTTAAAACATTTAAAAGACATTTGGACACATATGTGAATAGGAAAGGTGTAGAGGGATGTGGGCCAAAGCAGATAAGATTAGATTCGATTAGATTAGATTACTTACAGTGTGGAAACAGGCCCTTCGGCCCAACAAGTCCACACCGCCCCGCCGAAGCGCAACCCACCCATACCCCTACATTTACCCCTTACCTAACACTACGGGCAATTTAGCATGGCCAATTCACCTGACCTGCACATTTTTGGACTGTGGGAGGAAACCGGAGCACCCAGAGGAAATCCACGCAGACACTGGGAGAACGTGCAAACTCCACACAGTCAGTCGCCTGAGGCAGGAATTGAACCCAGGTCTCTGGCACTGTGAGGCAGCAGTGCTAGCCACCGTGCCGCCCAAATGGGACTAGTTTCGTAAACTTGGTCAATTTGGATGAGTTGGACTGAAGGAACGGTTTCTATGCTGTATGACTCTGAATATTTGGCAACATATTTAAGTTGTGAGAATAAGGCTGCAGTAGCATTAAGTTTGGAAATGAGGTAAATGTAAGTGAGTTGTGGATCCAAGAGACTGGCAGATAGGTGAGTGACTATAGTCCATTGATCAATATATGAGGCTACTAAATCAGTCATTAAAAAATTAGCATCCATGTATATTCTTTTCTGAAGGTGTTGGTCTAGCTGGCAAGAACCCTGAAAGGTGGTGAATCACAACCTTCTGCTGCAATCCATCCAGTCATATAAACTCATAGTGCTGTTAGGAAATGAGTTCCAAGAGTTTGATCCAAGAATATTGAGTGTGTAGTGATATAACTCCAAATAAAGATGCTCATTCCTGATGAAGAGCTTCTGCTCGAAACGTCGACTCTCTTGCTCCTCGGATGCTGCCTGACCTGCTGTGCTTTTCCAGCACCACACTTTTCGACTCTGATCTCCAGCATCTGCAGTCCTCACTTTCTCCAAAGTTGGCAAGCGGTTTGCAAGGGAACATGCAGATGGTGGTGTTCCTTTGCGTCTGCTGCCCTTGTTTTTCTATCTGGGAGGATTTGAAAGGTGTTGTTGAAGCACTGTTAGTTAGTTGCTGGAGTGTATCTTGTACATGCTGCCACTGTGCATTGGTGATGCAGGCAGTGAAAGTTTAAGGTGATATATGGAAATGTCAAAGCAGGCTTCTTTGTTCTTGGATGAAATCGAGCTTCTTAAGACTGGAGACGCACTCTTCTCAGCAAGTGGATATATTCCACCACATTCCTAATGTGTGCCTTGTAAATGGTGAACAGAGTTTGGGGAGTCAGGAGTTGAGTTAGCATAAAATTCCCAGCCACTATCTTGCTCTTGTTGTCATAATTAAAACCATTTACTGTATTGCACTTCTGGGCCTCCTGTCTTCTGATTTCAGTGGAACATACTATCTCTAACTCCATTGCTAAAGATAATAAAAATACTTGCTCCTTTAAGCAACACAGTTTTGTGGAAACCAAAAATCCATGTACAGTCAATCTCAATATTGCTCCCAAAGCGAGGGAGATTCTTGCATTAGTGTCTGCCCTACATCCCTGCAAAGGATAGAAATTTTCTCTGAACATTGTTCTTTTATCATGTCTAACCTTCAGTCTCTCTCTTTCCATTACAACATTATTCTTTCTTACATGTTATAAATAATAATGAATAATAATTATACCATCTTGTTTTCTCTAAATTCCAGATCCACATGCTCTTCCTGTGTTGAAATTGTTCTCTCTTATCTCTAAATACAGCCAACTTAGCAAAGCATCAGTTCGAGTTCACAGAGTCAAATCATTACTTGCAGCCATTTTGTTGTGTTATTTTAAATTGAAAAGCCATTTTGTGGTTAATAAAAATCTGCATATACTTGTTGCTTCTGACAACAGCCTAAATTCAAATTTTAGATCCTCAAGTTTGCCTCCTAAAAGTTTTGTGCCGGAAAGGTAGTCATTCTGCTCAGCTGATCTTGACACCCTTTGTCCTTTCTTTCAATTAGCTCCATTTTGATTTTCCTCCTCTTTTGTCCCCAATGTTGGTGGTGCCCTGTACTAAGAATAACAGCTTCTCACTGACCTTTCTCAGTTTAAAAGCAGTTGACAGATTGATGTGGAAGCAGTTTTATTTTTAAACTCTGTAATTACCCAAAGCTGCTGTAGATTCCAAAATTGGATGTGTGGTATAATTTCATGATATATACTTTTCATGATAATCTGAAGTCAAACAATATTGTATACATACTGCTTTGTAGAGCATTGATGGGAAGGATAGTATAATTAACATCACAGTTGCTCTTTTTTTCAGAAAGCTAATAAATGTTAAATATCTGTTTCTACATCATGTTTCCACATATTTTCAAACTGCCTTTTTTGCTTTGGGAATTCTTGTTCAGCTTTGCTATCTTACAAATGTGACCATTCATTGTCTTAAATACAAACAGATTAAAGATATCCTGAAAGGATCACTGCGGTTTAACCAGAGCCAGCTAGAAGCAGAGGAAAATGAAGAGATTACAATAGCAGATAACCATTACTGTTCCAATAATCGAGGAGAAGGTGCAGAAGGTGAGAGCAAAAAGCTGCTGAATACTGACAGAGAGATGCAAGTCACCATGAAAACAGAAGAGGTAAATCCATTCAAATTTTCTAATGGTTGATGATGGATAGCATTGTCAAAAAGTTTAACTCTAGCATAAATTACTAAATATTGGAATGTGCTACATGTGAACGTCAAATGATAGATTCAGCTTCAGTTCTCTGTTTAAAATGTAAATAATACACACCACTTCAAATCATAAATACTTCAATTTCTGTTATTAATGTTTTGAAATAAGAGGTTTTGTTTCACATTTGTGTATAGTAAAATCTTCCTCTGTGCAATCAATATGTGTTTTAAAGGGAAGGTGCTGCGATTTCCTCCCACAGTCCAAAGATGTGCAGGTCAGGTGAATTGGCCATGTTAAATTGCCCGTAGTGTTAGATGCATTGGTCAGAAGGGGGTCGGTTGCTCTTCGGAGGGTTGGTGTGGACTTGTTGGGCCGAAGGGCCTGTTTCCACACTGTAGGGAATCTATTCTAATCTTCCAAAGCACAATTTTTCTAGAATGTGGGGTTGCACAAGAATGCAACTATTGCTTTATAGAAGAACTGCCTGTACAATTCTGCCACTGTTAATGGTCCACAGCACCTCATGGATGCCCAGTCTTGAATTGCTAGATCTATTTGAAGTCTGTCCCATTTGGCACAGTCATTGTGCCAGACAATATGATGCAGGGTATTCTCAATGAGAAGATGAGGCTTTTTCTTCGCAAGGATTGTGCGTTAGTTATTCTTACTGATACTGTCATGGACAGATGCATCTGTAGCTGGCATATTGACAAGGATGAGGTTAAATGTGTTTTTTTTCCTCTTGTTGGTTCCCTCAACAACTGCTGCAGACCCAATCTAGCAACTATGTCCTTTAGGACCTGCCCAACTCGATCAGTAGTGCTGCTACCAAGCCTCTCGTGGTGCTCCCCATTGATTCCCCCATCCAGAGTACATTTTGAGCCCTTGCCACCCTCAGTGTTTCTTCCAAGTGTTGTTCAACATGGAAGAGTACTGACTCATCAGCTGGCACGTGGTAATCAGCAGGAGCTTTACTTGTCCATATTTAACTTGATTCTGTGAGTTCTTGGGATGTCAATATTCAGGACTCTTAGGGGAACTCCTTCCCGACTGAATAGCATTGTGCCACCACCTCTGCTGGGTCTGTATTTCCTGTCGATGGGATAGGACATATACAGGGATGGCGATGGTAGTGTTGGGACATTGTAAGGTATGATTATGTCTGTTGCTTGATTAGGCTCTGAGAACGATCTCCCAATTTTGACACTAGCTCCTCAGTATTAGTCAGGAGGACTTTGCAGGGCCACCAGGGCTGTTTTTGCCACGTTGTTTCTGATGACTAAGTCAATGCCAGGTACTCAGACCAGTTTCATTTCTTTGTTGAGACTTTGTACTGATTAATACAACTGAGGGTATTTCAGAGGCAGTTAAGAGTCAACCACATTGTTGTGGGTAGGAACTCAGATATCGGCCAGACCAGGTGAAGATGGCAGATTTCCTTCCCTGAACAAAGGCCATTAGTCTTTGGAGGACATGGCTTTTTCAGACAAGTGACAATGGTTTCATGGTCATCAGTTGATTCTTAATTTCAGATATTTTTACTGAATACAAATTCCATCATCTGCCCATCATTGCCAACAATTTAATCGCATTACAGCCAACAGATGTTTTAAAAGTTCACACCTTAGAAACAGTGTCCCCAATTTGTCAATTGCATTACAGCAAATTCACATTAACGAAAACCCCAGCTCTGCTACCGCCTGGCACTTCCAAGAGTCCAGGCTTCGGGCCTACTGCTGGCAAGAATCCAACTCCAGGCACTCCCATTGCTGCCAGGAGTCCCGATATAGCATAACAAATTGTATTCCAACATAATCTGCAACCTGATGGTTCAGCATATCCCTACTCCACCATTACCATCAAACCAGAGGATCAACCCTGGTTCAATTGAGGATGCAGGAGGGCACACCAGGAGTAGCACGATACATAACTAAAAATGAGGTGTCAACCTGATGAAGCTACTAAACAGAACTATTTGCATGAGTCAGCATATGCAGCAAGTGACAGATAGAGCTAAGAGATCCCACAGCCAACGGATCAGCTGCAAACTCTGCCAATCCAGTTGCAAATGATGATGAACAGTTAAACAACTCACTGGAGAATGTGGCTCCATCCTCAGTGATGGAAGAGCCCAGCACATCAAGAAGGCAGTGAAGGCACAGTAGGTGGTTTTCAAACTCTTAGGATCCAGTCTGCCCCAAGCCTGCGACATTTTCTTCTCCATGTACTTTTCATCATTTTTATTTTTACTTTTCTTCATCTTTGAGGCCGGGGCGGTGTCAGTGGGGCATGGATCGGGACTTCTGGCAGCAACGGCAGTACCTGGAGTTGGATTCTTGGTGGCAGTAGGCCTGGAGCCTAGACTCTTGGAGCTGTCAGGCGGCAGCAGAGCTGAGGTTTCCTGGGGCACTGACAGCATTGTTGCTGTTCCCAGAGCAGGACTGTGAGGACCAGAACACCTTCCAAAGACCCTGCAGAAGCCTTAGAGTCATGGTTGAAACCCATTTTGAACAGAACATGAACTCTTCTTTCAGTAATTTCTTTTATCTTAGCTCAAAGTGGCACCAGATTGTGGTAACAAATCACTTTTCACTGTATCTTCAAGATATATGTGACAATAAAATCATTCATTAGTGCAAACAATAATACTGAAGCATTTGCAGCAATCTTTGGCCAGAATTGCCGAGTGGATGATCTATCTTGTCCTCCTTCGGTGGCTCCCAGTATCACAGATGCCATCTTCAGTCAATTTGATTCACTCCCCGTGATATAAAGCTATGGTTGGAGGCACCGGATTTCACCAAGTCTAAGGGTCCTGACAATATTCTGGCATGAGTACTGAAAACTTGCGCTCCAGAACCTGCCACTCCCCAGGCCAAGCTGTTTCAATACAGTAACAACACTGGCATCTACATGACAATGTGGAAAATTGCCCAGGTATGTCCTGTAAACAAAAGGCAGGACAAATCCAACTCTATAATTGCCACCAACAAAACAGGAATTGCTGAAAAATCTCAGCAGGCCTGGCAGTGTCTGTGGAGAGAAATCAGAGTTAATGTTTTGGGTCCAGCAAGCCTTCTTCATAGAGTCATACAGCATGGAAACAGACCCTTTGCTCCAAATAGATCAGGCCAACTAAGTTCCTAAAATAAACTAATCCCACTTGCCTGCGTTTGGCCGATATCCCTCCAAACCTTTCCTATTCATGTACTTATCTAAATGTCTTTTGAATGTATAACTGTACCTACATCCACCTCATTCCACAAATGAACCACTCTGTGTACAAATGTTGTCCCTCTGTCTTTTTTAAAACGTTATCCTCTCATCTTAAAAATATGACCCTATTTTTGAACTTCCCACTCTAGTAAAAAGACCCTTCCATTCACCTTATCTATGCACCTCATGATTTTATAAACCTCTGTAGGGTCACCCCTTAACCTCATAAGCTTATAACTCAAACCCTCCATTCTTGGCAATATCCTGGTAAATCTTTTCTGAACTCTCTCCAATTTAAGTAATATCCTTCTGATAGCAGGGCAACCTGAACTGCACACAGCACTCCAGAAGAGTTCTCATCAACGTCTTGTTCAAGCTCAACTCCTATACCCAAAGGTACAATGATAGTGAGGAAAAAGGTCTGAAGGAGGGTCACAGGACCTGTAATTTGTTACTTGATTTCTCTCAACACATGCAGCTAGACCTGCTGAGATGTTCCAGCAATTTCTGGGTTTGTTTCTGATTTCCAGCATCCACAGTTTATTCAGGCTTTTATTTGGTACTTACTTACCACCCCAGCAGTCAACTCTTGATCATCAAAGTGATAGAAGGTATCATTGACAGTGTTATCAAGCAGCATCTGTTTGACAACATTCCTGCTCATTGATATCCAGTTTGGTTCCGCCAGTGCCACTCAGCTCCTGACCTCATTACAGCCTTGTTTCCAATATGGACAAGACAGCTGAAGTCTAAAGGCAAGGTGAGAGTGACAGCCCTTGACAGCAAGGGCACATTTAACAAAGAGAGGCATCAGGAGCCCTAACAAAACTGGACATAAGGGGACAAACCCTGTGCTGTTTGGAGTCATACTTGGCACATAGGAAGATGATTATGGTTGTTGGGCAGTCATCTCAGCTCCAGGACATCTCTGCAGGAGTTCCTCAGGGTAGTCCCCTTGGCCCATCCATCTTCAGTTGCTTAATCAATGATCTTTCCTCCACCATAAGATCAGAAGTGGGGATGTTTGCTGATAATTGCACAATATCCAGCACCATTCACAACCTCTTAGATATTCAAGCAGTCCATGTTCAAATGCAACAAGATCTAGACAATAACCAGGCTTGGATTGACAGTGGCAAGTAATTTTCGAGCCACACAAATTCCAGGTAATTAGTATCTCCAATAAGAGACAATCTAACCACTGCCCCTTGACATTCAATGTTGTTACCATTAACCAGAATCACCAATGGACTCACTGTATAAATGCAGTGGCTATTAAGGCAAGTCAGAGGCAAAGAATACTTCATCAAGTAAGTCACCACCTGATTCCCCAAAGATTGTCCACAATCCACAAGGCACAAGCCAGGAAGCCTGACACCATCCAGGACAAAGCAGCACGCTTGATTGGTACCACATCCACAAGCAGCCACTCTTCCCACTACAGGCACTCAGTAATACTATCTATAGTGTGTATTGTCTACAAGATGTACTGCAGAAATTCACCAAAGATCCTTAGACAGGATCTTCCAAATCCAAGATCATTTCCACCTAGAAGGGCAGCAGAAAGATGGGAATATCACTATCTGCAAGGTCCCTTCAAGCCATTTTACACTCTGACTTGAAAATATAGAATCGTAGAATTTTACAGCCCAAATAGCCTTTTGACCCACCGGCTCCTGAAAGAGCACCCCAGTTAATCTCATTCTCTAGCATTCATCACTTTCAAATATATACCCAGCTCGGAGAATGTGCTTCCACCTCGCTCACAGGAAGTGCATTCCAAATCCGAACAACTCTGAGTAAAGGTATTTCTCCTCATCTCAGTCCTAGCTGTCTCTCTGGCAATCTTAAAATTGTGACCCTAGTTAGTGACATGCAGTGGAAACAGATTATCCTCCTTTACCCTGTCAAAATTGTTGATAATTTTGAACACCTCAGTAAGGTCACCTCTTATTCTCCTTGGAGTAGAGAAAATTATGCCCAATTTCGCAAATCTTTCATTGTATCTAAAATCCTTCATTTCTGGTACCATTCTAGTAAATCTGCTTTGCACTCTCTCCAAGGCTTTAAATTCCTGCTTTAAATAACTGAACAGAACTGAATGCAGTGATGCCCAAAACTGAACACGTTATATCCCTTTTCTTTCTCTGTCACTGGGTCAAATTCCCTCCCTAAGGACATTGTGGATCTACCTACAACACACAGACTGAAGCGGTTCAAGAAGGCAGCTCATCATCACCTTCTCAAGAGCAACTTGGGTCAGGCAAGGAATGCTGGCCAGCCATTAACACCCATGTCCCACGAGTGAATACATTTTTTAAAAAAATTCAATGAACCTCCTGGTTTCTGGTAGCTGTACACGTTGATTGACTATGAATAAACCACCTGTATTTTACTTTTTCACTGAAGTGAAGCTAATCATTGGTATCTAACCTGAAGGCAACTCTTTTTTTTAAGTAAAAGCATACATTTTGTCAGGATGTACAGAATCAGATTTTAACAGCTGGTACCTCGAAAATGGCAAAGTCTATTGAGAGAAATTACTAATAATGTGGATTGTTAAAAAGGATGAATGAAAATTTCATGTATTTAATATAACTTTAGTGAGAACCTTAATGCCCATGTTAATATAGAATTTGACTACATTATTATAGCCCCCAGAGCCTCCCATAAATTAATAATGTAATCTTTGACTTGTCACTTTTTAATTTGCCTTTATTTGCATTTTTTATTAATTTCCCTGTTCACTCCAAATATTTGCTTTAACGTTAGACAAATATTAAAACTTTGACCTTATTCATCCCTGTAGAAATCATACAATTTCTTTCATCCTGTAATGTAAAGCATAATCCACCTACCCCAGAAACATTGACTTGAGTTTGACTGTGATTCTGGGTTATGGAGAAAGCCACTGGTAGATATGGAAGGAAATACATCAAGGTTTGACATCTGTTGATAAAATATATTTTCTTTTCGAGGGCTCTATCTGGCATTTCCTCTGGGGTTACCTTTTGGTTTCCAGGCACTACCTTTTGGCGTTCAGAGTCCTTATATCTAATGGTTGAAGTTAGAAACCAAATGTTCTTGAACCAGGAATTTGTAAACCTATTCTAAGCCTCCATTAAAGGATGTTAAACTAATCGGAGACTACAGGCAGCAAGAACACACAAACAAGTAAATCATTTTCAAATCACTGTTTGGTAGTACTCAACTTGAATATGCTGGGGGAATAAAACACGTTTTCTGGCTTGAAGTTTTCTGGCTTGCACTCTTGACATTTTGCAAGAATACCCCTTTACAGGAAAACCAACATTTCTAGTACATGAAAGAAGAATGCTGATTGGTAGAGATGCTGCCATGGAGAATTCATCTAATTCTGATTGGCAGTTAACAGGCAAGCTTTGTTAAATTTTAAACCAGGCAGTTTAATTGGTCAGGACATTGCTGTAAAAAATAAACCAGCAGATGGCTGACACCTATTTTATTGAGCCAAAGCAGGTGCAGTGTGTGTACAAGTTCATTCTGTCTACGGAACAGGACCCTGGGTATTAATATTTGTAGGAGAAAGTGAGGACTGCAGATGCCGGAGATCAGAGCTGAAAAACGTGTTGCTGGAAAAGCCCTTCCTGGAGGCTCATGTCCGAAACGTCGATTCTCCTGCTCCTTTGATGCTGCCTGACCTGCTGCACTTTTCCAGCAACACATTTTTCAGCTATTAATATTTGTAGCTTTGAGTAGATCTAAGTGTGCTACTTTCAAAGGTAGATTTGCCTGAAATCCCTCATTATTTTGAGTGCTGTCTGTTATCCTGTTCATTTCTTTTAATTGAAAAATATAAATCATTCTGATATTTACAATAGGCAATTAGGAAATGTTTATGGAAACTTTTGCTGAGACCGAAATGGCAGGTTGTTTGTTTGTTTTCACCATGGCTTTAGTGGAGCTGTTGGCATCATTTTGTTACTTTGGCTTTCTTTGAGCACCCCTCAGTCCACAACCCAAGGTTATCCACAATATTTTTTTAATCATCATCTTCTGTATTTACCCTCAATTATTCCAAAAATTACTACCAGGACAAGACTGTCTAGTCTTCATTTCTAATGTCCACATGTGACTACTTGTTTCTGTCTAACCAAGCTACACTTTTGACTCCTGAACTTTTACTTCTAATATAACTCTCTCATTTGTCTTTCTATTATCTACCTGATTCTGAGCATCATCTGCCCTACCACCTTTTTAAAAGCTTTTATCTTGCTTGCATCTTCTTTGTTCAGTGATCAACTCTCACATTCCACAATAGTAACTGAACTAGATGGGTTTTTTTTAAACTTAGGTCTGCCATAATATCTGGTCTTTCCTTTGTTATGGTTATGAGTGCATCTGGATACCTCAGATTCAGTATGCCTTGGCTTCTTATGCTATGATGCAGCTGCACCTCTGTGGAACTTTTTCTGAACCATTCTCATTATTTTCTCTCTCACAGCAATACACAGCATGGGTAACAGAAAACACCCTGCTTACTTCATTCTCAAACTGGATTTGAGTCATATGCCCATCACCAACAATGATGACTTCTAAAGCATTATTAACCAGCAACTCTAGATATTTGGGTTCACTAGAGAGTCTGTAAAGTCCATACAGCATCACCCGGCACAGTGTCAAAGGTTTAGCATAGACTGACCAAAGCTGGGTTTCCTACTTACATTCACATTTCTGCATGCAATTTCTGATAACAGACCAGTGCAACCCTACCCAGGAATGAAGTCAACCTGTTCTTCTACAGGGAGCAATTGTCTGCCTGATGCTGATAAGTAGTACTTTAGATAGTGATTGACAAGAATTAGCAGGCACAATGTCCAAAGCATTGTATGCTATCTTGGGCATGTGACCATGTTTAATATTGTCCACTCGCGAGGGCATTCACCTGGTGTCCATATCTCATCAATGATCTCGTTCATTGTACTTCATATGTTCTCACCTCCAGATTTTAGGGCTTTTGCAGATACCTGATCTTGATCTTTCTGCTTTCGCGCTGTTAAAGCTTTTTGTGTCACACCTTTCAGTACTTCAGATTCTATTTCTTCTTTTAATTTGCAGACTTCATTGTTTAACTTCTCAGCCGCTTCTTCAAACAGTTTAATGTGTGATAACCCCTACAAGGCCCATGGGGAATCACTAATTAATGCCCCTGTGGAACTTGTTCAATATGAGTTCCCTTAGTAACAGGCAATGGCTTGCTCAGCTGGAACTCATCATCTGAGCCCTGAGTAAAGCAGACCTGGGGCCCTCTTGTGGTACAATGGTAGTGTCCCTTCCCCTGAACCGCAAGTAAGGAATTGCAAGAGGAAGTCAACCAGGCTGATTTTGAAAAATAGTCGCTACAAATGTAATAATGTTCCAATCTCATCCTGATCTTGTACATACAGCCCGTCTCTGCTTTCCACCTTGATACTTATTCCTGAGTTTATATACTTACTTCCAGCTTTAACCTTGACACAGAAAGCAGAGTTAGCATTTTAGGTCCCATGACCTTTGTTCAGAACTGTTCAGATCTGCCAGACCTGCTGAATTTTTCCAGCAGTTTCTGATTTTGTTTGTGATTTCCGACATCTGCAGTTGTTTGGTTTTTGTGAATATACTTTCTTATCGAGCTGGAAAGCTTCCTTATCATCTTTATTATTCTTTCACAGTGGCCATTTTATTAAATGCACGTGAGCAGTAATATTAGCAGTGCATTCCCTTGAATTGCACTGCAGTTAGAAACACCTTACGCATTCCAGCTCTAGGAGGATTCTCAAACGCTTGATATTTCTCCAAAAGAAAACTTTTTATAAATAAGGACATCCTTAAATTTCTGTTTAATACAAGCTATGGTGTTAGAAAGAATTGCAAAATAAGATTAAAATGCAGTTTTGAAACAATGATTTGGGTCGGGATCATCTCCAAATGGCCAGGAAGAATCAAATTTAAGATGAAAACATGAAGAGCAATCATGAAGAATTAAGAAATGGTACAACTAACACACTGAAACTTAGCAGGAATTTTTCACCTCGTGAAAGGTGAGAAATAATTTTCTCTTGACTAGCTGACAGGTAAAATATTGATCCTTGTCGCTGAGTATGTTAGTAAAAATAATATATTTGAACATACATTCTGGTAAGACAGCCAATCATCACCTTATTATCAAATCATTGAGAAATGTATAACCATCTGTCAGCTCTCTACTTGTTCCTTCACAAGGACCCTTGCAGCTTACCCAAATTTGGAGAGCTCAAGCAGCTGTTTGCACAATAACGTTAATTAAACAACCTGAACCAGACCAACTTATCATGAGCTGCTTGGTCAGCTAAGGTTTTTTTGTGGTGTTGGATTTCAAAAGTTGTCAGACATCGATAGAGATATCCGAGCTCTGACCCTTCACCTTTACCAAAACCAACTGCATAGAACTCATGAACATTTTTGATCTCAAAGATATGTTTTCTTTAGTCAATGATAGAAAGTGGGTTTCACTTACAAAGTCAGCATTTCTTGCCTCCCAATCCTTAATTGCCCTTGCACAGAGTGGTTTGTTAGGCCCTTTCACAGTAGTTAAGAGGTAACCGCGTTGCTGTGGATCTGGAGTCTCATGGGGCCAGACCATGAAAGGACTGCAATTTTTTTCTCTCCTATTGTTCTATTGTAAACAGGGTTTTGTGATAATTGGTGATAGTTTCATAATCACCTTTAGTGAAAACAACTTTCCATTACAGATTTATTGAATTCAAATTCCACCAGGTGTCATTGTGGGATTTTCTTGAACCTAAAGCATTAGCCCGGACCTCTGAATTACTAATTTGAGAAACTGCACACAGTTGCATTGTTGCTGTCTGCCATTCCTGTCCTCTGATCACCTATAAATCTTTTGTTTCTTTCATGTTCCTCCACTATCTAACACTCTCTCATCTCCTTTTCACTTTAGCTCTCCTGACCCAATGCTGACTGACAATAGTAATGGTTGCCTTTTGGTCAGGCATTGATTCTCAACACATCAGTGTCTCTTTGCTTCACATTCAGCTCTGTCAACTATACTGTTGAAATCCCTGCTACATCTGTCTTTATACATCACTCAGCACCAAGGCCCAGGGAAAACTCTTAAACATATTATCTGTGATAGTGAGTACTGTACATCATTCTTCTCATCTTCTCTGCAACATTTATTGCACTGGCACTTCACCTTTACATTGAATTATTCCAATACACCCTTACAACCTGGAAATCATGCACACTCCATTTTGTCCAAAGCACAGCTAACCATGCTCTATTCCTGATGAAGGGCTTTTGCGCGAAACATCGATTTTCCTGCTCCTCGGATGCTGCCTTACCTGCTGTGCTTTTCCAGCACCACTCTGATCTAAACACAGCTGTCCATATCCTATTTTCACAATGAGGGGACAGTAGCACCATGATAATGTAACTGGATTAGTTTCTCCATCTGGCTGCAGCCTCAAGGTTATCCGGTTCACTCTGAACTAGCTAAATAACCATTCAAATTTTAGCAGATCGCCATTAGCTGAGTGATGGTCATGTGTCAGCAAATTTTAAAAAAATTGACATCACTGTATTGACATGCTGACATATTGATTAGTTACTGGATGATTAATCAAACACTTCAGACTAGTAATCCAAAATATATGTTCAAAGCCCACCATGTGTTTAGGGTTTTGAAAGATATATATATATATATGAAATGTTTAAAAAGTCAGTATTAATAATACTTATAATGAAAGTAGCATATTGTCATGAAAACTCTACTGGTTCACAAACAAAATCCATCAAGGAAGAACATCTGCCATTTTTACCTGATCCACTATTTTACAAAAAGACTTCTCTCAGCATTGTTTGATCACCCATCATAGCTGGTGTCTCTTTTCCTAGTCATTTTAATTTGTGAATTGCTCTACCATTCTTTAATGTTACAGGCAGGTTGTTGCTGTTCCTAATTATTCCATTACTGCAACATTCAACACATTAAATAGAAAAAACAACAGAGGCAAGGTTCCTTCACTGCTCTTTTGAGAGAGAAAATGATTTTCACTGAGTTTCTTGGGTAAAATTCAGAAATAAATTTGGATGGGCTACCAATGATATGGTCCCACTCAAGAAGGAACTGAAGTTGAAGTCTGAGCTGAAGTTCCAATTGCAAGTTCTGCAAGTACCAGCAGTCTTGGTTTAAAATCAGCCAATATCTGTATTTAAAGGAAATGGCTATATCATAAAAGTTGTAACAAAAAACTGTTATCAAAATCTTGAGTTCCATTGCAAAAGGAGATATTTGGAAAAACTGAAAAAGAATCCAATCAGAAATCATGGTTGAACCAATTTATATCACTTTTACAATATGCACAACAATAAAAATCTCATCCAAAGGTAGGTCAAAAACCTTTGCTAAAGAGGAAATTAATGTAATAGTGAAGAAGGATATTAGCTCTGGTGAAGTAAAATCTGTATGGTAGAGCTTAGAAACATCAATGGGCAGAGAATGATCGTGAGGTTTACATAAAGATGCCCAAATTGTAATGGCAGTGTTGGGATAGCATGAAATGTCGTGGAGAAAATGTAGAGAATCACCAGGAGACGCAGAGGGTTCTTCAAGAAGTAGGTCTTTTATTTGCAAACAAAAAACTATGATACTGAGGAAACAGATTCTCGAATGCCCATGAACCTCAGGGTCTATGTTTTTTTTATATTTTTTTTATGATGTTCTGTTAGTTTATCAGCATGTCTAACTATATGAATCAAAGTACCTCACTCTAGCTACACAATAAGCCAGTGATGTTAGTTCCCATTATCTCTTTAGTTGTAGATTCTACTTAATGTTATTCTAATGTCACAGTTAGATATTTAGTGCTAACTCTTTCATTCCAGACCCTACTTAATATTTTCCTAATGTCATGATTAAATATTTATTATCACCTCTGCTACAGTGATCTTCCATTCCAGACTAACCTGTCATGATAGATATTTAGCTATTTTATCTATTACAATAGTCTCCTTTCTCAAGCTGACTCTACTAACTATTAATTAGATTTTTAATGTCATGTCCCAAATATTTATGGTCCCAATCTTGTCATAATGATATTTAACAGGGAAACTAGCTCTGCTAATTGGTGTAAGAGCATTCCTCTATTCTTATCCCATCTTGCCTTCCACAGAGCTCATTACCTGTGGTCTTCATGCTTTAACCCTTCCCATGCTTTCATGCTTTTATTTTCCATAGAAACAGGAAATTAGAGATGCAAGCAACAAAAGTACAGCTGTAATTATGGACTACTTTAATGTGCAAATAGATTGGGCAAATCAAATCAGTAGCAATACTGCAGAGGAGGAATTCCTTGAGTATGTACCCGATGGTTTTCCAGATCAGCATGTTGAATCAAGTAAGGAACAGGCCAAATTAGACTGGATAGTGTGTAATGAGAAGAGAATCATTGGCATTCTAGCTGTGTGAGACCCCTTGGAGAAGGAAAACCAATATATAGAATTCTTCATTAAGACCAAGAGTGACATACTTGTATCTGATACTTTACTCTGAGTAAAGGAAACCAATAAATGAGGTGTAAGCTGATTACAAAAAATTTTGAAATGTTACTTAAGGGATTATGGTGGTTAGGCAAGGGCAACATGTAAAGAGTGCATGGAGTATCTGCAATAACTGTCTGTTTGTGTCTTGCACAAAAATGAAATGGAAAAGGTGGTCTGACCATGGCTAACAAGAGAAATTAAGGACAGCATCAGGTACACGGAAGGGCATACAAATTGATCAAAGATAGCAGCAGACCTGAGGATTGGGAGCAGTTTAGATTTCAGCAGAGGAGGACACTCTGATGACTGTATTGGCGCTACCTCGTGCTCCCAAGAGGAGGTTGAACAGTTCATCCACTTTACTAACACCTTCCACCCTGACCTCAAATTTACCTGGACTGGCTCAGACTCCTCCCTCCCCTTCCTAGACCTCTCAATTTCTATCTCGAGCGACCGACTCAACACGGACATTTACTATAAACCAACCGACTCCCACAGTTACCTAGATTACACCTCCTCCCGCCCTGCCCCCTGTAAAAACGCCATCCCATATTCCCAATTCCTTTGCCTCCGCCGCATCTGCTCCCAGGAGGACCAATTCCAATACCGAACAACCCAGATGTCCTCCTACTTCAAAGACCGCAATTTACCCTCAGACGTGGTTGACGATGCTCTCCACTGCATCTCCTCCACTTCCCGCTCCTCCGCCCTTGAACCCCGCCCCTCCAATCGCCACCAGGACAGAACCCCACTGGTCCCCACCTACCACCCCACTAACCTCCAGATACATCGTATTATCCTTCGTCATTTCTGCCACCTCCAAACAGACTCCACCACCAAGGATATATTTCCCTCCCCTCCCCTATCAGCATTCCGGAAAGACCACTCCCTCCGCGACTCCCTCGTCAGGTCCACACCCCCACCAACCCAACCTCCACTCCCGGCACCTTCCCCTGCAACCGCAAGAAATGCAAAACTTGCGCCCACACCTCCCCCCTCACTTCCCTCCAAGGCCCCAAGGGATCCTTCCATATCCGTCACAAATTCACCTGCACCTCCACACAGATCATTTACTGCATCCGCTGCACCTGATGTGGCCACCTCTACTTGGGTAGACAGGCCTACTTGCGGAACATTTCAGAGAACACCTCTGGGACACCTGCATCAACCACGTCAACCGCCCCGTGGCTGAACACTTTAACTCCCCCTCCTACTCCGCCAAGGACATGCAGGTCCTTGGCCTCCTCCATCGCCAGACCATGGCAACACGACGACTGGAGGAAGAGCACCTCCTCTTCCGCCTAGGAACCCTCCAACCACAAGGGATGAATGCAGATTTCTCCAACTTCCTCATTTCCCCTCCCCCCACCTTATCTCAGTCCCAACCCTCGGACTCAGCACCGCCTTCTTCACCTGCAATCTTCTTCCCGACCTCTCCGCCCCCACCCCCTCTCCGGCCTATCACCCTCCCCTTAAACTCCTTCCACCTATTGCATTCCCAACGCCCCTTCCCCCAAGTCCCTCCTCCCTACCTTTTATCTTAGCCTGCTTGGCACACCTCCCTCATTCCTGAAGAAGGGCTTATGCCCAAAACATCGATTCTCCTGCTCCTTGGATGCTGCCTGACATGTTGTACTTTCTCCACAATCAATGTCAGGCTAAGTGGTCTATAAGTTCCTGTTTTCTCTCTAATTACTTTTTTAAAAAAGAGGAGTTACATTAGCTACCCTCCAATCCATAGGAATGGTTCCCCAGTCTGTAGAGTCTTGAAAGATGACCACCGGTGCATCTATTCTTTTTGGGCCACTTGTTTAGGCCCTGAGGATTTATCAACTTTAATCCTATCAATTTCACTTCTAATTCTGATTTGCTTCACTTACTCCCTCTTACTAGACCCTTGTGTTCTCTAACATTTATAACTTTCCCTGTTTCTTAATAGAAGGCACCCACAATTGTCTTTATTAATCTTCTTCTTTTCACATACTTATAAAAGTGTTCACAATCAATTTGTATGTTCTGTATACATTTACTCTTGTACTCTACTCCTCCTCCCTACCATTGATTGTGGAGAAAATACTGGAGTCAATCTTAAAAGTCCATCAATAGCAGAGCACTTGAAAAATGGTGACAGGATTGGACAAAGTCAATATTGATTAATGAAAGAATGTAACTTTGGAGAGTTGATAAGGGGGAGCCAGTGAATGTATTTTATTGAACTTTGAGAATGTTTTTGATAAAGTAAGCGATTAGCATGCAAAATTGAAGTGCAATGGCTTGAGGGTAGTGTACTGACTTGGATGGAGAAGTGGTTGACAGGCGGGAAACAACAAATAGGAGCAAACAGGTCTTTTTCCAAGTGACAGGCAGTGACTAGCAGAATACCATAGGGATCAGGTTGAACCCTGGCTAATCACGACATTAAATTATTCCGATGAGGGAACTAAATGTAATACCTCAAAGTTTGCAGATGGCACAAAACTGGGTAGGAGAGTGAGAAGGAGGCAGAGATGCTTCAGTGTGATTTGAGCAAGTAGAGTGGGCAAATTCATGGCAGATGAAGTATAATGTGGATAAATAAGAGATTATCCACTTTGAAAGCAAAAACGGGATTTTTATCTGAACAGTGATAAGTTGGGAAAGAGGGAGGTGCAACAGGATCTATTCTTATGACTTGATGTCCATTTTCTGAAATTAAATGTAGAGCAGTGACAGGGAGTTAAGAAGGCAAATGGTATGTTGGCCTTCATACCAAAAGGATTTGAGTACAGGAACAGGGATGTCTTCACAGACGTGCTGAGATCACACCTGCAGTACTATAGTTTTGGTCTCCTTATCTCAGGGAGCGTGTTCTGGGATTTCCCAGACACTAGGCCCATGTCATTACATGGGCTGCTACCAAGTACTACTCATTGTCACCCACTAATTGTCCCCCATCAGCAGCTATCATTGCCCCCCAGACTGCCCTTTAACCACTACTTTGAACGTCCAATAGTTTTTCTCTCTCTTTGGGCTCTGTCTGCATCTATCATTTACTCTCCCCTCTCCCCACCTTCATATAAAAACTCTTTTTTGTAGCTGCCACCAGTTCTAAAGAAGGGTCACTGGGCCCAAAATGTTAACTCTGATTTCCCAGAACAGATGCTGACAGACCTGCTGAGATTTTCCCGAAGTTTCTGTTTTTATATTGGTAATGGGCTAATGGGTTGAATGGCTTCTTATTTTGAAAATTCTTTGTCAGCTTTAGTGGCTATGAATTGCATTTAAAAGTTTACCTCATCTCTTTATACATAATAATGATTGAATTTACATTGTTAGTCCAAAAGAGACAAGCCTGCTTGTGCAGTACATTATTTCTGCATCATTTTGCTTAGATAAATTTCAGTTTCAAGTGCATGTTGTATAAATACAGATGTCAGAGTTAATTTTATAAATGCATTGACCAGCTGAATGTATTAATCAACTTTTCAATCTTCACTTTGATATTTGAGTTTTAAAATTATATCTTTTCAGCATATTTCTTTTTTATTATTAAATAATATTGTAGAATGGTTACAGCCCATCACCTCTGCAATAGCTGTATGCAGGAACAACACAGCCAGTCTAATTTGCCTGTCTCACACATCTTTTCTTATCAAATACCAAATTCCCTTTGAATGCCTCAATTAAATCTCCCCCAACGGGTTCTTAGGCAAAACATTAAAAATCCTAAACACTCCAACGCCATTGCATAAAGAAGATTTTCCTCACAATTCCTCTGGTTGTTTTGGCTTAAAATTGATCTCCTTTGGTTCTGAATCCTTTTACTAATGGGAACAATTTTGACAAATGCGTATCTAAATCTTTTGTAAACGTTCACCATAACCAATTGCTTTGTGAATTAGTGACCCACTGTTTTTTAACTGTTGCCATTTTTATCTCTAGGCTACATCGCTGACTTCCTTGAATTCGGAAGGTAGAAATTCAGATGACTATATCTTGGTTTCTAAAGATGATGATGACTTGGTGCATGAGCATCCCTCAGAAAAATTGGAATCAACAGGAATGGCAAAGAAGCTTCAAACTTCACAGAAACCTAACACCACTGAAGCAATTAGAAAACAATCACAGCAATCCCCAGTTTTTTCTGACCCTCTGACTGGTGGAGTTCTGGAGTCACCATCCAGCAACTCAGGATCCAGTCCAGATGATGACAGTAGCAACAGCAAGGATTCTGATTTCACCATTGTCAGCCCACTGGACATCTGAATTTAATTTTTCCCAGCATTGGCCTCTGTGTTATTAGAAAACCTATTTCCTGCTCGCTAATGAAATTCTGTATGGATTGCTTGGCAAATGCGACACTCCTCTAAATCTGAAAATTATATCAACTTTGACGAGGCTCCTTATGAATGGCCTTGTGATTTAATAATGTATATTGGATTATAGTTAAATGATGGACATTGGTTAAATCATATGAATTTACATTTAGTGACCATCTCACATCCACACCAGCTAAATCTAAACTGGCCACATATTCTCAGCAGATTCCAGGAGTACACAACTTGACACCAGTTCCACATGATCCAAGGTCGTGGAGTGCACTTTGATCTGGTTCCAGCTACCACTCAGTAGCCCAGCTACCTGTGGCCCCCAATGTTTGGACATTTTGGCTCTGGAGCCATTTCCCTTTCTACTACGCTTCTCAGGAAAACCGCAAAATTCAGGAACTATTCAAAAATGAATAGGGTCAAGCATATGCACTGTAGCCGCAGAGTGAGATCTTTGCGTAAAGTCTCTATGTTGGGTCTCTCCTACTACCAGTCAAACAAAGGAACTTGGCAATCCTTCCAACCATTGCCATCTGCCCAATAACACAAACTTGTCCATTTCCTTTATCACCTCAGGACAGCTCAGATCACATGGCTTGAGATTTTAACTATCACAGCTTTTAATAGGGCATTTATTGAAGATGAATTTCATGAAGTGGGAGGGGGGCTCTTCTGGGTCATTGATTACTCAATTGAGACAGTATCTCATCTGAGGATTGAATCCAAAAGCAGGTATATCATCATCCTCCTTTGGCCCTCCATCACTAATAAGTCTGTCTGCTTAATCATTTTAGAACAGCAACTTCAGAATAATTTTACTGAATTGGTATCTGCTTGTAAGTTAAATGTTGTGATAATTGTGAATAACAATAT
The DNA here is from genome assembly GCF_037043375.1 of Chiloscyllium plagiosum. Taxonomy (NCBI): domain Eukaryota; kingdom Metazoa; phylum Chordata; class Chondrichthyes; order Orectolobiformes; family Hemiscylliidae; genus Chiloscyllium; species Chiloscyllium plagiosum. The sequence continues at coordinate 69,277,332 of NW_028270143.1, read as the reverse complement.
TGATATAGGGACTTGACTGGGAGACAGAGATCAAAATCATTATTTTTCATTTTGAGAGCTCCCCTGAGACTTCCTTAGGGACTATTTGTTTTCAGAGACTCCTTAGAACTAGAGAAGGGCTGACCTCACTGTCTCCGAAAGAAAGGTCACCTCTGTCTTTACATGTTTGAGGCTACCAACAACATTTCAGGGGCAGATTTGACTGCCATTCTCATTTACTTTGAGCACTGCTTGGAGGATATGTCTGCATGAGTGCACTGGATCTTCTATTCTACACAGTAGGCAATGGAGAGCTCTGCATCATTCCCGTAGTTGAGGCCTGATGTGATTGAATTGTAATCAGGCTGACAATTCTCCACTGTAGGGAATCCTATGCAGGTACACCCTCTCTACTTCTCCCAGCTCCCCCAGCCCATCATGTCCATTTCAGCTGTCTCAGATAAACTCTCTATAAGTTTAAAGGATAAAATTGGTGTGAGTATTTTGAATTACAAAGATATTTAGGCAAAAGGAAGCTATTCATTAAACTGGTATCTCCCATTCCTTTCCAGTTTCTGAAGTTTCTAACACCAACCTGTTGTGGAAGTGATGTGATCACTGACATGTATTACTGGAGTACAGGAATCTTTTATTCACTCTAATTATCTCTTAGTAATGGAAATGCAATAAATACTTTGTATCTGGTAATGATTAACCAAATGAGCTTGGAATAATGCTATTTTATTCATCTCAATTTGATTTGGTGTTCTTTCGTGGCTTTGTTGCCTTTATGCTAATTGCTGTTTGATTATATCAGCAATATTGCACTGAAATGTGTTTACATTCTGCTTCCAATTTCATGTTATGGAAATAGTGTCTTTTTATTCAACTGCTCTATCTCATGTATGTGCCCATACCGAGGAGCATTTTGCAAAACTAGGCACTGAGAATTTCATGAAATATAAGTCACTATTGCTGAGTAATTAGTTAAAAATTTAGTTGCCTGAATATTTTATACTATTTCTACTATAAAAACCTGCTATCAAATAATTGCAGTAACATGTCAACTCATTTAACAATGTGTACAGTACATACAATTGCTGGAATGTTTAATTTTGTATATCGTACATGTATAATGTCTGGTGTATAACTGAGAAAAATCACTGGAAGGTATAATATCAATATTTGTTGGAGTGATTTAAACTTTCAACATAATATCTCGAATGTTAAGTGAACCGCCCACAGAATTCTTAGAATGTACACTGAATGCCATAACCAAATTGTGTTTCTTAAGGTATTGGCCTGTTATATCGAAAGTAATATTGTTAAAATTGACAGTATAAAGACTCTGTTTTATTTTACAGAATTCATAGATAACAGATTATTGATTTGTAGATTGATACAGCACAGGAGTTTGCCATTTGGCCACATCTGTGTTGACCCTTTAAAAGAACATTTACACAGCATCACCTCCTTGCTTTTTTCCACGTTCTGCAAATATTTCTTTTTCAGATATGGATCCAAGTCCCTTGTGAAATCCAGTCTGCCCCCACCATACCCTCAGGCAGTGCATTTCTGCATGAAAAAATGCTTTTGTGTCACTGTGTTTCTTTTATTAATAAGCTTACATTTATGCCATCTGATTGTCAATCCTTCCACCCATGTGAGCAGTTTCTCCCAACCATTGTGATTTTTGTGTGCCTCCATCAATTCTCCTCTCAATTTTTGCTTCAAGAGAATGGTCCCAATTTTTTGTGTATAACTGAAATCCAGCATCTCTGGAACCATCCTCATGAATCTATTGTGCACCCTCTCTGAATAACTTCTCTTTCTTCCTACAGTGTAGTGCCCAGAACTGGATGCAGTTCTCCAGTTGAGGCTAAACTAATATTTTATACAGATTTAGCATAACTTTCTTTTATATATCCCTCCATTGATAAAGCCCAGTATTACCTATGAATTCTTAACTGCGCTGTCAACTTATTCTGCCTCTCTGTCATTTATCTACAGATACCCCCATATCCTGCTATGTGTGTACCTTTTGTTATATTACCTCTCCACGTTGTTCTCATTAGAATTAATCACTTTACTCTTTTGTATCTTAAATTTCATCTGTCACTTGTCCACCCATTCCATCAACTTTCTACACCATCCTCCTCCTGGTTGACAATACATCCAAGTTCCATATCATCTGCAAATTTTGAAATTGTGCCCTGTACATCAAAGTCTAAGTCTATTGTATTCAGGATGAGCATGGAAAAAGATGACTGTACAAAAGGACCATTCACCACACTTTTCTGTCCAAAGTCAATTTCATGTCCATGTTGTGACTCTGGCTTTATTCTCCACATGAACCATCACTTGTATCAGTTTTGTAGGTTGGAGAGTGAGGTGTTTTCAGAACTCCACCAACTGTCCAGTCCACCTTGACAACCTGGTATTCACATTCCTTCTTTCTCTACCCACTCTTAAGCTTTCAGGTGACCATATTGATAAAAGTGTTATCTATCGCACTCTCACTTTGTGCAGCAATGATACCAGCTGATGGAATACAGTGTGATACGACTGATACCATCAACAGCATCTGCTCACCAATTACCTGCTCAGTAATGTCCAGTTTGGATTCTGCAGGGCCACTCAGCTCCTGACCTGTTTACAGCTTTGGGTCAAACGTGGACAAAAGAGCTGAATCCCAGAGGTGAAGTGAGAGTGGCAGCCCTTGATATCAAAGCTGCATTTGACTGAGTAGTATCAAGGAGCCCTAGCAAAACTAGAATCAGTAGGTATCAGAGGGCAAACTCTCCACTGGTTGGAGTCATACCTGGTACAAAGAAAGATTGTGGTTGTTGGAGATCAGTCCTCTCAGCTCTGCAGGAGTTCCTTCACTTCCACTGGGTCAAAATCCTGGAATTCCTACCTGAGGGGCATTGTGGGTCAACCCACAGCAGGTGAACTGCTACAATTCAAAAAGGCAGCTCACTACCACCTCAAGGGCAACTAGGGACGGGCAATAGAATGTTGGACAACCCAATGATATCCACATCCCATGAATGAATAAAAAACTGCTGCTGCTCAAGTTCTGAAACAAGGAAGGAAAGTTGATGCAGCTGGCAATTTCTGCACCTGTGGTTATCTAGGACACATTAAATGTCCTCCGGTCCCCAAATAGAGCAGGATGTGCACTCCATGAGTCAGAGCTCTCCTGCCATTCCTATATTTGTAATAAAATTTACTACTTAAAAGAACCACGTCCCTCAAGCTATCTGCCTCCCTTCTGTTGTCAGTTACATATTGGAATGTTTACATAATTATTGTTATGTAATACATGATTTTTAAATTTAATTTCTCAGCTCTTTTGACCGACTTCCTAATTTTGAAGGAAGGGAAATAAAGCTCCAATAGTCACCAGCCAATCAGCTCATGATCTCCTTGTGCAGTCACATTGATTTTGATGTTGCTTCCTCTCTTTTGATGAGCTGCACACAGCTCAGTGTCTCCCTCACATATAACCTGACTTGCTGCACATTACTTCTGTTCTCTTCCCTGTGAAATAAAAAACAAAGTGCTGGAGAAACTGCGCAGGCCTGGCAGCCTCTATGGTGAGAGAAACAAAGTTAATTTTGCAAAGAACAATCATATCAGACTCAAAATGTTAACACTATCTCACAGATGACTCTAGACTTGCTTTGTTTCTTGAGCACTTTGCATTTTATTTCATATCTTCAGCATCTGTAATATTTTGATTTTATTTGAGTGCTTCACAGTGACCCTGATCTGATACATAAACTTGCCAGCTCTCAGTTTTTTTCTTAATTCATTCGCGGGATGAGGACATTGCTGACTAAGTCAGCATTTATTGCCCGTTCTTAATTGTCTAGAGGGCAGCGAAGAGTCTACCATGTGGCTGTTCTTTATTGTACTAAATGTACACATGATCTGTATCTTTTTTTCTACACACATTAAATTGCAAGACATAATTTTATTCAGATTAATGATAGGAACTTTTAATGAAGCTGAACATGTTTAATAATCCATCACGGTGCTGACCAATGAACAGCTAAAATGGCAACCAAGCATAACTCTAACGACTTATTTTAGCAGGCTGCCTTAAAAAAGTCTGTCATATTGGAACCAAACACACAAAAATCTAAAAATAATAAAGAAACCCATTTTTTCTGTTCTGGAACAAACTCACCCAGAGCTGAAGGTTCCAAGCAGACAAAGCTTTATTTATTCCAACTGTGAGCATCATCAGCAAGATTATGTTCTACACAGGCCTATACCTCCCCAAATCAATCTGTTACTTCCAAAGCATTCTATTGAACTAAGGAAACATTCTTACTTGAGACATCCTGGAACTGTAATAATGTTCCTAACAATGAGGTGCAATCAGTGTATAGGTCAACCAGTTCACAGACAAACTTTCATAAATAGAAATCAGTCTGTCTCAGGTTCAGCTGACAGTGATGATTCTTGGAGAGGTAAAGCAGTAACTTTATGCCAACTGTTTGCCCTGTCTTCTGCAGTTATGTTTGTGCTGGCTGTCATAGGAGAGGGAGCATACAGTGCTCACCAATGCTCCCGTTGCCTTTAAAGAGAGACATCACAGTGCTTTATTTCCCCCCCCAACTCCATTTTGATTTAACCCCTTCCTGTTCTGCCTATCCGGCATCCCCCTTGATGTTTGATGGTTCACATTGCCCATAATGGATGTTCCATGTAATTTTCTAATTGGCTGCATGTGTGATTACTGCTGGTTATTAATAGTTTAAAAGTTCATGTGATGACAAGGCATGATGTAACAGATTGGAGTAAGGATAAGGGGCAAGGTGCTTGGGCCCCAAATTTATTGAACTTGATATTGCGTCCAGAAGACTGCAGGATCCTTAAGGGGAAAATTAGATGCTGTTCTTCCACCTTTTGCTGAACTTCACTGGAGCACTGCAGCAAGCCTGAAACAGAGATGATAGCCAGGGAACTGAAAGCTCAGGGTCATTTTTGCAGACAGAACGTGGGTGTACTGGATGTCGTACTGGGTGAACGTGGGTGTCTAGGCACAACCTTTGATTCCTTCCAAAATGCAATATACAAGTGGGTTTGTGTTATGAAATCTTTTGTAAGTCAATGTCACCTGCTGTTCCTGATATCTTCACTTCTTAAAAAAGCTTAAAACTCTTAAATTTCCATCTTCCTTCTGCTCTGATGAAATGTCAACAGCCTGGAGCATTAACTCTTTCTCTGTCCACAGATGTTGCCTAACCTATTGAATATTTCCATAATTTTTGTTTTATTTAAAGAATGGCCTTGAAGGAGGAAACCAATTTGTTCAGATGTTTAGGAAGTGATTTCAGATCTGACATATTTATGCAATCATTAGATGGATGTTAGAACCACAGAAATGTTGTAGTAGCAGAAAGAGACTACTTGGCCTATCATGACTGCTCCAGAAGAGTCTGTCAGCTGCCATTGTAATCCCAGTTTCAGCACCTGGACTGTAGCTTCTGGTGTAGATCCACGTTCCTTTTCAATAAGTTGAGGTTTTCTGCCTCAACCACTATTACTGGACAGAATACTCCAGACCCTCACCACTCTCTTACTATGCTGCCTCCTCGAATCCTTCTGCCTATCACCGGCAAGCCATGTCCCCCATTAATTGACCTCCCAGGGAAATAGATCTTCCCTGTCCTCTCTATCCAAACCTCTTTTTTTTACACTTCAGTTAAGTCACCACTCAGCTTCCTACATTCTCAGGATAACAACTCTAGTCTATCCAATCTTTCCTCATAGCTGATTGTATGGTAAGTGCTGGGGGTAGGGGCATTGTGGGAAGGTGTTGGGAGTGGTGGAGAAGGGAACGGTCCCTGTGAACGCCTGACAGGGAGGGGAGGGAAATATGTGGCATGGTGGCATCCACGTCGGAAATGATGACTCATGATCCTTTGGATGTGGATGCTGATAGGTAGATGAGGACCAAGGGGCCCTATCATTTTGGGAGGGAAGAGAAAGGCTGAGCACAGAAGTGCCGGAAATGGGTCAGACCTGGCCAAGGGCCCTGTCAACCATAACGACAAAGAATCGTCAGTTGAACAACGTGGAAAGTGGCATCATCAGAACAGATGCGATGGAGCCAGAGAAACTGGGAGAATGGCATAGAGTCTTTACAGGAAGCAGGCTGTGAGGATGTATTTTAATTCAGGTAATTGTGGGAGTTGGAGAGTTTGTTCTGGATATGGGTGTCCAGTATGAATTTCTTATGGGAAAGTCATATTTCCCTAAATTGCAAGGGTTTTTTTGAAGAGGTAACAGAAAGTCCTGATGAGATAATACCACTATGCCATTGCCTCCTCCTACTTTTAAGCCTGCCAAACCACCCAGAGTTGATATAATATACATACTCCCAGAGAGAGTTTGATAGTGTCACAAAACAACTTGCCAGTAAAATTAGAGCTAATGAATTTAAAGGGATAAAGCAAGGTGAATAGAAAATTGGCTAAATGACAGGAAACAGAGAATCATGGTTAATGGGTATTTTTAGGCTGAGGTTATCATGAAGGACTGTTCTTTTCAACTTTTCCCCCTGCCTGAGGTGTGGTGACCATCAGGTTAAACCACCAGCAATCATTCTTTTGAACTGAGGTTAGACTGTCTGGCGTGGTTTCCTAGTTTATCTCTTGCTCCCTACTTGAATAGCGATCCCACATTGGCTATCCTCCAGTCCTCTGGCACCTCTCATGGCGAGAGAGGAATTGAGAATTTTTGCCAGTGGCCCTGCTATTTCCTCCTTCACCTCATCCAAACAAACTGGATGCATTATATCTGGCGCTGGAGATTTTGTTTATTCAGTTCTGTGATGAGGGCATCGCTACAATTTATTGCCCATCGGGCAGTTAAGAGCCAACCAGATTGCTGTGAGTCAGAAGTCACCTTTATGTCAAACCAGGTAAGGATTGCAGTTTCCTTCCTTAAAGGACATTAGTGAACCAGATGGGGTTTTCCTGACAATTGGCAACACCCTCATGGTCATTAGACTCTTAATTCCAGATTTTTATTGTATTCAAATTCTATCATCTGCCATGTCATGATTCGAAGATCCCCAGAACATTACCTGGATCTCTGGATTAACAGTCCAGCCATAAAACCACTAAACCATTGCCTCCTCCCACTTTTAAGCCTGCCAAACCACCCAGAGTATTCCCTCTGTCTATGCTAATTTTTAAAAGTTTATTATAGTCCTTTTCCCTGAAATCTATACACACATTGCCTCTCACTAGTGAGCATTGATACAAAGTATTCATTCAGAACCCAACCCACACCTTCTGACTCCTTGCACACATTACCTGCTGGCATGGGAATTTAACCCATGCTGTTGTCATCACAAACTGACTGTCCAGCCAACCGAGTTAGCTGACACTCAGTTTCAATCAATGACAACCTGGCTGAATAAAAAAGAAAAATATTGAGTTGGATTTAATTCTGGGATCTGACTTGTTCAGTTGCAACATCATCCGGGATTATCATAATGTACGGGGGGAGATCGGCATTGTTTTGTTGCCATTACATATAGTTTTAAATTGAGTTTCTCAGAACGTTGGTACTTTACAAATTATGGCATCAGTGGCTCCAACTTCATTTGTTTCCATTGAATATACATGTTCCAGCATTTGAAGCTTCCCCAGCATTTATTATGTTTACACTGAAATGTGCAGTGAATTTTACTTTGATTGGAGCTGTTTGATGAAAGGTGTAGTCTTGTAGATGAAGCAGATTACATGATCAGGTTGCAGTTAAAGTGCTATCTGAAACAGACCTTTTCTGGTTTCCAGGTATGAACTAAGGCTAGGCAATCATTAAGCAGCAGCAGATTGAAAACTCTCAGCACATCACTGGACACAAAATGTTAACTCTGTTTTTCTCTCCACAGATGCTACCAGACCTGATGAGTTTCTCCAGCAATTTCCTTTCTCTTTCAGATTTCCAGCATCAGCAATTCTTTATTTTATTCACTTGCTCAGATATTTTTGGACCTTCCATCCAAATTGGAGGATATCAGAGATGTCTTTTAAGCAAGTGCAGAGTCAAAGAAAAAATGGGGAAAAGATGAAAGGAAGAAAATAAGAACAATGGAGGAGTGAGTGAAAGTTAGGGTCAGGGTCATGGTTAGTGTTAGTGCTAGCGCAAGGTAAAATTTATTAATAATCCCAGCTGGCAAAAGTGGATCATTCTTGCTCCACTAATCATTAGGATAATAGCTGATCTGTTTCTGTTTTGAATTCCACATTTCTATCTCCCCAGGAGAACCCTTGATTCTTCTGCATAATAAGAATCTATCCAACTCTGTCTTGAAAAGCTTCAACAGTCCTGACTCCACTGCCCTCTGAGGCAGAGTTTCAACTTTACACAACACTGAGACAAAAAAACTCTCCTTTTCTCTGTCCTGCAAAGGCAACCTCTCATTTTAAAAGTGTCCCTTAATTCTGGATTTACCTACAATAGGAATCATGTAATGATTCGAGTATAGCCACAAAATATATGGGAGAAATCATAGAGATGTACTGGAAGGAAACAGACCCTTCGGTCCAACTCGTACATACCAACCAGATATCCTAAGTAAATCTAGTCCCATTTGCCAGCACTTGGCCCATATCCCTCTAAACCCTTCCTACTCATCTACCCATCCAGATGTCTTTTAAATCTTGTAATTGTACCAACACTATCTCTAAGATTAGAAGTCTTTCAACTGCTGAAAGAATATTAATTTTTTTTGTGAAATCAGAAGATGGTAAACAAGCAAATTTACTTTTATTCAAACTAGTTCTCAATTACTGACTTCAGGTAGCAAGCTTGCTTTGAGTGAAGGGAACAAGATTATTTGTTCCTCTCCCTGAATGGAAAATAATTGTAACATAGAATCCCCAGAGTGGGGAAAGAGGCTGTGATTCTCTGATTCACTGGTTAGAAAACTGAAAGGATCTGATTGGCCAACGGTCTTATGTCCAACTTGAGGGAAATACGTAGAGTAGGCATCAGTTCTAATCCCATTAATGTCTTGGATATCAAAAATGAATACTGTAAAAATACTGTGTAAAAGCTATAATTCAGACTGAATGCAAAATAAAGAGCTGTCCTGTACGTTATTAATATTTCACAGGGTTTACTTTCAACTAAATCTTAATAGAAGTCAATGAGACGTGGCAACATTTGACCAGCAATCATCATTACAGTATGAGTGGTTTATATCTATGCACAATTCTAAACCATGAAACTTAGTGGGTTGAATTGTTTCCAATAGAACAGTAAAGGAGGAGGGGGTAAGTGTGGCGAAGGAAAAATCTCCTGACAGGAATCTGATGGGAAAGGCAAGTGGACCTCAGGAGTTTAAAGCATCATGCCTGCCATGAACTGGGAGGGAATCCCCACTACGTACCATTTCACTTTTCCTTCAATTCCATAGCACTGGTACAGCTATCTCCATGGGCAGTACCTGCTGTCTGACAGGAAACAGGATTAGTTAAACTTTAAAGTTATCAAATTAACTGCAAAGGCACAAGGCTACAAAATACCTTGTCAAAATATGATGTTTCCTGAGTTTGCATTGAGTTTCATTTGAGCAGACTGGAGACAAGGGTCAGAGTGGAATAGAAGTTAAAGTGATGAGTGGTCAGAAATTCTGGGTCATGCACTAAATCTGCAACATTTCAGAAAGCAGATTTGATAGCAGGATGCTTGCTTCCTGTTTCAGGTTGCTCCGGTGTTCTATTGTCAATGCTTCTCAGGCACACTCCCCTCTTCCTTTTCCTGTTTCATTACAATTTGCCCACTTTGGTTGCTGCACCCAGACTCTTGGCCAGAAAGCTTTGTTTGTTTTGTTCACTTTGTTTGCTGTTATGCTGCAGGTAAGACCTGAGGAAAGCACAGTTTTAGAATTGAGTGTTCAGCAGTGAAATGCATCACAAGTTTAAAATGACCTTGAAAGATATTAGCTGAAAAAAAAGTCTCTTTTGCTTGTTGTGTCTGAATCAATGTTCAGAACAGCATGAAACACCAGTGATGTACAGTCCGTGCATGTTTATTGCAGGCATCACCATTTACTTGCATTTCTGTTTTCACTATGATTATCATCTTTTCACCAGTTTTGTTTGGTCACTGCACAAATGAAGGGGTTATACATGGACTAATGTACTTTACGTACCCACTCCCCAGACCAATATAGTTTTCATACATTCTAATGTATGGAAATGTTATCTTTAAACCAATACACTAATGTCATGTTCCACTTAGCAGAGGAAATGGACAAATGATATTTCAGGTGAAGCTGTGATCACTGTATGATCAGCTACTGTTAAACATTGGTCCTGGTCAAACCTCTGGTCCCCACAAGAATTGGAATATCATGTTGAGTTTGTACAGGACATTGGTGAGGCCACTTCTAGAGCACTGTGTACAGTTCTGATTGCCCTGCTATAGGAAGAACATTATTACATTAGATAGGGTTAGAAAAGATTTACCAGGCTGTTGCCAGGAGGGTTTGTGTTATGAGGAGAGGCTGGATAGGCTGGGACTTTTTTCACTGGAGCTTAGGAGGTTGAGTTGTGATCTCTATAGAGGTTTATAAAATTGTAAGGGGCATAGAGAAGGTGAATAGGGGTGGGATAGTTCAAAATTAGGGGGACATATCTTTAAGGTGAGAGGAGAAGATTGAAAAGGGACCTGAGGGGCAACGTTTTCACACAGAGGGTGGTTCATATGTGGAACGAACTGCCAGAGGAAGTGGTAGATGCAGGCACAGTTACAACATTTAAAAGACATTTGGATAGGTACATGAAAAGGAAAGGTTTAAAAAGACATAGGCCAAACTCAGGCAAGTGGCACTAGTTTAGTTTGGAAAACTTGGACAACATGGACGAGTTGGAACGAAAGGTTTGTTTCATGCTGTCTGACTGTATGACTCCTTGACTCGAGTACACAGTTAGTGCGACAGTTAGTGACTGCAAATTAGATTTTAGGAACCACATTTTTGTCTTGAATTTCCACCCTTTTCTTTCAGATTTTATTGAAGATGGGCAGTGAGACATCCCATGAATAACAGTTCATCACAAAGTGCCCATTCTCAATAAAAGCAAGGCTTAGAACTTGGAGAAGCCAAGTCCAATTTTCTTGATATTGTCATTGGATGGATGGTGATTGGGAATGGCATCCTGGAATGTTGAAGCTATTTGAAAGAAAATCTTCATTACACCTTAGCAGAGATCAATTAATCAGAAAAGTCCATGAGTCAATGTTCAAACTGTCCTGTCTTTGTGGCTCATTACTGAACACGTGGTGCATTTAGCCAACTCATGTCTTCAAATACTGAATTATTCCTAAAACACCTGAACATCCATTGGATATAAAATAGTTCTGCTTGAAAGGAAGGAGTTGACATTGCAAGTTTCTTTCTGTTGCAGGCTTGCACATACAGGATAAAGCCAAATAAACAATCTGTAGTTCAATTGTAGACACTGCGAGACTCTGGGGCAGTACCCCCCCCATATTTGGCAGGACCTTTCCACATACAGGTACCTACTGTTTCATGGTAGCCAGTCACACCTGGATCCACTGGTAATCCCTCACCTGAAGCCATAGGCATTTTACTGCCTGCCTCACCCTGAGAACTAGTGCCAACCTCCACACTCAATGGGTGAAATTTCCTGTCAGAGGCATAGGCCCTGGTAGAACTAGAAGAGGATGGCATTGTCATTTGGGAGAGAATTTACACAATTGTTGGTTAATTATCAAGTGAATTATGTTAAGGGCTGGGCAGGTAAGTATTGATACCTGATTAGAGCACGGGGACTGGAGCCAATTTTAAACAGCAGTCAGACCTCACTGTTGAGTGAATAATGCTCGAAGCTGGCACAGGAGAGCTGTTAAGGAACCAACTTTATGAATCTAAAAGAACATTTACCATGTCTCTTCGGAGTCTGAAGACTGTTTCAACTCTGTCATGTCACCGAACACTTTTTAAAGACAGTGTTCTCTCGGAAGACCATCCCAGTTTTCTTTAACTTATTTTTAACTCATTTGAATGGGAAGGGAGGAAGTGAGTCCCAGACCAGGAGCCATTGTGGAAAGGTGAGTCTCAGAGCGGAGGCTATCATAGGGAGACCATTCCCAGAGCGGAGGCCCTTGTTGGGGAGCAATTCCCAGAGCAGAGGCCATCGCTGGGAGGTGAGTCCTGGACCGTTGCAGGTGAGACAAATCCCAAAGCAGAGACATTGCGGGGAGACAATTCCCAAAGTGGAGGCCATCACTGGGACACGATTCCTGGACCGGAGGCCATCGCGGGGAGACGATTCCCGGAATAGATGCTGTCATGGGGAGACAATTCCCAGCAGAGGCCGTTGTGGGGGAACATTTCCTGGAGTGGAGGCCATCACAGGAAGTCTCGGAGCGGAGGCAGTCATGAGGAGACAATTCCTGGAGCGGAGGCTGTCATGGGGAGACAATTCCTGGAGCGGAGGCTGTCATGGGGAGACAATTCCTGGAGCGGAGGCTGTCATGGGGAGACAATTCCTGGAGCGGAGGCTGTCATGGGGAGACAATTCCTGGAGCGGAGGCTGTCATGGGGAGACAATTCCTGAAGCAGAGGTTGTCATGGGGAAGCTATCGCCAGACCGGAGGCTGTTGTGGGGAGACAATTCCTGGAGCGGAGACGATTCCTGGAGCAGTGGCCATAGTGGGGAAGACAGTTCCTGGAGTGGAGGCCGTCATGGGGACACAATTCCTGGAGCAGAGGCTGTCATGTGGAAGTGAGTGCTGGAGCAGACTGGAGATGAGGGTTCCTATTTTGAAGCCTGCCATCGTCTGAAGGCAGGTCCCGGTGCGGTCTGGAGGCTGGGGCCCAGTGCAGTTTGGAGGCTGGAGCCCAGTGTGGTTTGGAGGCTGGGGCCCAGTGCGGTTTAGAGGCCAGGCCTGGTGTGGTCTGGAGGCCAGGCCGGGGGTGGTCTGGAGGCTGGGGCCCAGTGCGGGCTGGAGCCCAGTGCAATCTCGAGGCTGGGGCCCAGTGCGGTCTAGAGGCTGGGGCCCAGTGCAGTCTGGAGGATGGGGCTCAATGCAGACTGGAGGATGGGGCCCAATGCGGTTTGGAGGCTGGAGCCCAGTGTGGTTTGGAGGCTGGGGCCCAGTGCGGTTTGGAGGCCAGGCCTGGTATGGTCTGGAGGCCGGGCCCAATGCGCTTGGAGGCGGGGCCGGGGGTGGTCTGGAAGCTGGGGCCCAGTGCGGTTTGGAGGCTGGGGCCCAATGCGGTTTGGAGGCTGGGGCACAGTGTGCTTTGGAGGCTGGGGCTCAGTGCAGTCTGGAGGCTGGGGCCCAGTGCGGTCTGGAGGCTGGGGCCCAGTGCGGTCTGGAGGCTGGGGTCCAGTGCGGTTTGGAGGCTGGGGCCCAGTGCGGTTTGGAGGCTGGGGCCCAGTGAGAACACTGAGGACCACCCCAATACAATGCTCACACTGAGGACCATCCCAGTACAGTGAGAACACTGAGGACCACCCCAGTACAGTGAGAACACTGAGGACCATCCCAGTACAGTGAGAACACTGAGGACCACCCCAGTACAGTGAGAACACTGAGGACCATCCCAGTACAGTGAGAGCACTGAGGGCCCCCCCAGTACAATAAATAGGTTAGGGACCAGTATTCTGGCAGGCAGGTTTTCTACTGTAACACCGCTACATTTAAACTAAGTAGCGATGAGGAGGGGACAAGCTGAATGTTTAAAAAGGATATTGAAGGGAAAGTTAGAACAAGAGAAGTCAAGAAAGACAACTGTATCAATGAGGCAGAAAACTCGGAAAGTGATCATGCTGTAAGGTTGAGTGAAATAAGGGTTGATGGGAAGGATGAGAGCAGTAACAAATTAAAAATACTATATATGAATGCACGAAGCATTAGACATAAGATGGATGAGCTTGAGGCTCTTTTGGAAATTGGCAGATACGATATTGTGGGGATAACTGAGACGTGGCTTCAAGTGGACAGGGCCTGGGAAATGAATATTCAAGGATACACGTGCCATCATAAGGACAGACTGACGGGCAGAGGGGGTGGGGTGGCATTGTTGGTAAGGGACGATATTCAGTCCCTTGCGTGGGGGGACCTAGAGTCAGGGGATGTAGAGCCAGTGTGGATAGAGCTGCGAAATACTAAGGGTAAAAAGACCCTTTTGGGAGTCATCTACAGGTCCCCAAACAGTAGTCTGGATGTCGGATGTGAGTTAAATCAGGAGCTGAAATTGGCCTGTCGCAAAGACTACAGTTGTTATGGGGGATTTTAACATGCAGGTCGACTGGGAGAATCAGGATGGTATTGGGCCTCAAGAAAGAGACTTTGTGGAGTGCCTCAGAGATGGATTCTTAGAGCAGCTGATGTTGGAGCCGACCAGGGAGTAGGCAATTCTGGATCTGGTATTGTGTAACGAACCAGAATTGGTCAGAGACCTCGAAGTGAAGGAGCCATTGGGAAGTAGTGACCATAATACAATAAGCTTCAATCTGCAATTTGAGAGGGAGAGGGTACAGTCGGAAGTGACAGTACTTCTATTGAATAAAGGGAACTATGGAGCTATGAGGGAGGAGCTGGCCAAAGTTCAATGGTGCAATACCTGAGCAGGGATGACCGTGGAGGAACAATGGCGGATATTTCTGTGTATAATGCAGAAGTTGCAGGATCAGTTCATTCCTAAAAGGAAGAAAGATCCCAGGAGGAGGCATGGGTGGCCGTGGCTGACGAGGGAAGTAAAGAAACATATAAAGTTAAAAGAGAAAAAGTATAACATAGCTAAGATAAGTGGGAAAACTGAGGACTGGGAAGCTTTTAAAGAGCAACAGAGGATTACAAAGAAGGAAATACGCAGAGGAAAAATGAGGTACGAAGGTAAACTGGCCAAGAATATTAAGGAGGATAGTAAAAGCTTTTTTAGGTATGTGCAAGGCAAAAAAATGGTTAGGACAAAAATTGGGCCCTTGAAGACAGAAACAGGGGAATATATTACTAGGAACAAAGAAATGGCAGAGGAATTAAATGGGTACTTCAGATCTGTGTTCACTGGGGAAGACACAAGCAATCTCCCTGAGGTAACAGTGGCTGAAGGACCTGAACTTAAGGGAATTTATATTTGCCAGGAATTGGTGTTGGAGAGACTGTTAGGTCTGAAGGTTGATAAGTCTCCGGGGCCTGATGGTCTGCATCCCAGGGTACTGAAGGAGGTGGCTCGGGAAATCATGGATGCGTTGGTGATTATTTTTCAGAGTTCAATAGATTCGGGGTCGGTTCCTGAGGATTGGAGGGTGGCTAATGTTATACCACTTTTTAAGAAAGGTGGGCGAGAGAAAGCAGGAAATTATAGACCAGTTAGTCTGACCTCAGTGGTGGGAAAGATGCTGGAGTCTATTATAAAGGATGAAATTACTGCACATCTGGATAGTAGTAACAGGATAGGACAGAGTCAGCATGGATTTATGAAGGGGAAATCATGCTTGACTAATCTTCTGGAATTTTTTGAGGATGTAACTATGAAGTTGGACGAAGGAAATCCAGTAGATGTAGTGTACCTGGACTTTCAGAAAGCTTTTGATAAAGTCTCACACAGGAGGTTAGTGAGTAAAGTTAGGGCGCATGGTATTGGGGGCAAAGTACTAGATTGGTTTGAAAATTGGTTGGCTCATAGGAAACAAAGGGTAGTGATAAACGGCTCCATTTCGGAATGGCAGTCAGTGACCAGTGGGGTACCGCAGGGATTCGTGCTGGGACCGCAGCTTTTTTACAATATATGTTAATGATATAGAAGATGGTATCAGCAATAACATTAGGTGTTATTGCTGATACAAAGCTGGGTGGCAGGGTGAAATGTGATGAGGATGTTAGGAGATGACAGGGTGACCTGGACAAGTTAGGTGAGTGGGCAGATGCATGGCAGATGCAGTTTAATGTGGATAAATGTATGGTTATCCACTTTGGTAGCAAGAAAAGGAAGGCAGACTACTACCTCAGTGGAATCAATTTATGTAAAGGGGCAGTACAGAGAGATCTGGGTGTTCTTGTACACCAGTCAATGAAGGCAAGCATGCAGGTACAGCAGGTAGTGAAGAAGGCTAATAGCATGCTGGCCTTCATAACAAGAGGAATTGAGTATAGAAGCAAAGAGGTGCTTCTGCAGCTGTACAGGGCCCTGGTGAGACCACACCTGGAGTACTGTGTGCAGTTCTGGTCTCCAAATTTGAGAAAAGACATTCTGGATATTGAGGGAATGCAGCGTAGGTTCACGAGGTCAATTCCTGGAATGGCAGGATTACGAAACACTGAAAGACTGAAGCGACTGGGCTTGTATACCCTTGAGTTTCGAAGATTGAGAGGGGATCTGATTGAGACGTATAAGATTATGAAAGGATTGGACACTCTGGCAGTAGGAAACATGTTTCTGCTGATGGGTGAGTGCCGAACCAGAGGACACAGCTTAAAAATACGGGGTAGACAATTTAGGACAGAGCTCAGGAGAAACTTCTTCACCCAGAGAGAGGTGGCTGTGTGGAATGCTCTGCCCCAGAGGGCAATGGAGGCCCAGTCTCTGGAATCATTGAAGAAAGAGTTGGATAGAGCTCTCAAACATAGTGGAATCAAGGGTTATGGAGATAAGGCAGGAACAGGATACTGATTAGGAATGATCAGCCATGATTATATTGAATGGTGGTGCAGGCTCGAAGGGCTGAATGGCCTACTCCTGCACCTATTGTCTATTGTCTAGAACACTGGGGACCATCCCAGTACAGTGAGAACGCTGAGGATCATCCCAGTACAGTGAGAACACTGAGGACCATCCCAGTACAGTGAGAACACTGAGGACCACCCCAGTGCAGTGAGAACAGTGAGGATCATCCCAGTACAGTGAGAACACTGAGGACCATTCCAGTACAGTGAGAACACTGAGAACCATCCCAGTACAGTGAGAACACTGGGGACCATCCAAGTACAGTGAGAACACTGAGGATCATCCCAGTACAGTGAGAACACTGGGGACCATCCCAGTACAGTGAGAACACTGAGGATCATCCCAGTACAGTGAGAACACTGAGGAACATCCCAGGCCAGTGACAACACTGAGGAGCATCCCAGTACAGTGACAACACTCGGGACCATCCCAGTACAGTGAGAGCACTGAAGACCATCCCAGTACAGTGACAACACTCGGGACCATCCCAGTACAGTGAGAACACTGAGGACCATCCCAGTACAGTGAGAACAATGAGGAGCATCCCAGTACAGTGAGAACATTGAGGACCATCCCAGTACAGTGAGAACACTGAGGAACATCCCAGTACAGTGAGAACACTGAGGACCATCCCGGTACAGTGAGGACACTGAGGACCATCCCAATATATTGAGAACAGTGAGGACCATCTCAGTACAATGAGAGCACTGAGGACCATCCCAGTACAGTGAGAACACTGAGGACCATCCCAGTACAGTGAGAACACTGAGGATCATCCCAGGACAGTGAGAACACTGAGGACCAGCCCAATATATTGAGAACAGTGAGGACCATCCCAGTACAGTGAGAACACTGAGGACCATCCCAGTACAGTGAGAACACTGAGGATCATCCCAGTACAGTGAGAACACTGAGGACCAGCCCAATATATTGAGAACAGTGAGGACCATCCCAGTACAGTGACAACACTCGGGACCATCCCAGTACACTGAGAGCACTGAGGACCATCCCAGTACAGAGAGAACAGTGAGGACCAGCCCAATATATTGAGAACAGTGAGGAGCATCCCAGTACAGTGAGAACACTGAGGACAATCCCAGTACAGTGAGAACACTGGGAATCATCCCAGTACAGTGAGAACACTGAGGACCATCCCAGTACAGTGAGAACACTGAGGACCATCCCAGTACAGTGAGAACACTGAGGACCACCCCAGTGCAGTGAGAACACTGAGGATCATCCCAGTACAGTGAGAACACTGAGGACCATTCCAGTACAGTGAGAACAATGAGAACCATCCCAGTACAGTGAGAACACTGAGGATCATCCCAGTACAGTGAGAACACTGAGGATCATCCCAGTACAGTGAGAACACTGAGGACCACCCCAGTACAGTGAGAACACTGAGGATCATCCCAGTACAGTGAGAACACCGAGGACCATCCCAGTACAGTGAGAACACTGGGGATCATCCCAGTACAGTGAGAACACTGAGAATCATCCCAGTACAGTGAGAACACTGAGGATCATCGCAGGACTGTGAGAACACTGAGGATCATCCCAGTACAGTGAGAACAATGAGAACCATCCCAGTACAGTGAGAACACTGAGGACCATCCCAATACAGTGCTCACACTGAGGAGCATCCCAGGACAGTGAGAACACTGAGGACCATCCCAGTACAGTGAGAACACTGAGGAAGGTCCTAATACAGTGCTCACACTGAGGAGCATCCCAGTACAGTGAGAACACTGAGGACCATCCCAGTACAGTGAGAACACTGAGGACAATGCCAGTACAGTGAGAACACTGGGGACCACCCCAGTACAGTGAGAACACTGAGGATCATCCCAGTACAGTGAGAATACTGAGGACCATCCCAGTACAGTGAGAACACTGAGGACAATCCCAGTACAGTGAGAACACTGGGGACCACCCCAGTACAGTGAGAACACTGAGGATCATCCCAGTACAGTGAGAACACTGGGGACCACCCCAGTACAGTGAGAACACTGAGGATCATCCCAGTACAGTGAGAATACTGAGGACCATCCCAGTACAGTGAGAACACTGAGGACAATCCCAGTACAGTGAGAACACTGGGGACCACCCCAGTACAGTGACAACACTGGGGATCATCCCAGTACAGTGAGAACACGGAGGACCATCCCAGTACAGTGAGAACAATGAGGAGCATCCCAGTACAGTGAGAACACGGAGGACCATCCCAGTACAGTGAGAACACGGAGGACCATCCCAGTACAGTGAGAACACTGAGGATCATCCCAGTGCAGTGAGAACACTGGGGACCATCCCAGTACAGTGAGAACACTGGGACCATCCCAGTACAGTGAGAAAACTGAGGATCATCCCAGTACAGTGAGAACACTGAGGATCATCCCAGTACAGTGCGAACACTGAGGATCATCCCAGTACAGTGAGGACACTGAGGACAATCCCAGTACAGTGAGAACACTGAGGACAATCTCAGCACAGTGAGAACACTGAGGATCATCCCAGTACAGTGAGATCACGGAGGACCATCCCAGTACAGTGAGAAAAATGAGGATCATCCCAGTACAGTGAGAACACTGAGGATCATCCCAGTACAGTGAGAACACGGAGGACCATCCCAGTACAGTGAGAACACTGAGGATCATCCCAGTACAGTGAGGACACTGAGGACAATCCCAGTACAGTGAGAACACTGAGGATCATCCCAGTACAGTGAGAACACTGAGGACCATCCCAGTAGAGTGAGAACACCGAGGACCATCCCCGTACAGTGAGAACACTGAGGAAAATCCCAGTACAGTGAGAACACTGAGGATCATCCCAGTACAGTGAGAACACGGAGGACCATCCCAGTACAGTGAGAACACTGAGGACCATCCCAGTAGAGTGAGAACACCGAGGACCATCCCAGTACAGTGAGAATGCCGAGGACAATCCCAGTACAGTGAGAACCCTGGGGACCACCCCAGTACAGTGAGAACACTGAGGATCATCCCAGTACAGTGAGAACAATGAGGATCATCCCAGTACAGTGAGAACACTGGGGACCACACCAGTACAGTGAGAACACCAACGACCATCCCAGTACAGTGAGAACACTGAGGACCATCCCAGTACAGTGAGAACAATGAGGATCATCCCAGTACAGTGAGAACACCGGGGATCATCCCAGTACAGTGAGAACACTGAGGAGCATCCCAGTACAGTGAGAACACTGAGGACCATCCCAGTACAGTGAGAACACTGAGGAGCCTCCCAGTACATTGAGAAAACTGAGGACCATCCCAGTACAGTGAGAACACTGAGAACCATCTCAGTACAGTGAGAACACTGAGGACCATCCCAGTACATTGAGAACACTGAGGACCATCCCAGTACAGTGAGAACACTGAGGATCATCCCAGGACAGTGAGAACACTGGGGATCATCCCAGTACAGTGAGAACACTGAGGACCATCCCAGTACAGTGAGAACACTAAGAACCATCCCAGTACAGTGAGAAAACTGAGGACCATCCCAGTACATTGAGAACACTGAGGACCATCCCAGTACAGTGAGAACACTGAGAAAAATCGCAGTACAGTGAGAACACTGAGGACCATCCCAGTACAGTGAGAAAACCGAGGATCATCCCAGTACAGTGAGAACACTGAGGACCATCCCAGTACAGTGAGAACACTGAGGATCATCCCAGTACAGTGAGAACAATGAGGACCATCCCAGTACAGTGAGAACACTCGGGACCATCCCAGTACAGTGAGAACACTGTGGAGCATCCCAGTACAGTGAGAACACTGAGGACCATCCCAGTACAGTGAGAACAATGAGGACCATCCCAGTACAGTGAGAACACCGAGGACCATCCCAGTACAGTGAGAACAGTGAGGAGCATCCCAGTACAGTGAGAACACTGGGGACCATCACAGTACAGTGAGAACAATGAGGACCATCCCAGTACAGTGAGAACACTCGGGACCATCCCAGTACAGTGAGAACAGTGAGGATCATCCCAGTACAGTGAGAACACTGGGGATCATCCCAGTACAGTGAGAACACTGAGGACCATCCCAGTAAAGTGAGAACATTGAGGATCATCCCTGTACAGTGACAACACTGAGGATCATCCCAGTACAGTGAGAACACGGAGGACCATCCCAGTACAGTGAGAACAATGAGGAGCATCCCAGTACAGTGAGAACACGGAGGACCATCCCAGTACAGTGAGAACACGGAGGACCATCCCAGTAAAGTGAGAACATTGAGGACAATCCCAGTACAGTGAGAACACTGAGGATCATCCCAGTACAGTGAGAACACGGAGGACCATCCCAGTACAGTGAGAACACGGAGGACCATCCCAGTACAGTGAGAACACTGAGGATCATCCCAGTACAGTGAGGACACTGAGGACAATCCCAGTACAGTGAGAACACTGAGGATCATCCCAGTACAGTGAGAACACTGAGGACCATCCCAGTAGAGTGAGAACACCGAGGACCATCCCAGTACAGTGAGAACACGGAGGACCATCCCAGTACAGTGAGAACACTGAGGAAAATCCCAGTACAGTGAGAACACTGAGGATCATCCCAGTACAGTGAGAACACGGAGGACCATCCCAGTACAGTGAGAACACTGAGGACCATCCCAGTACAGTGAGAACACTGAGGACCATCCCAGTAGAGTGAGAACACCGAGGACCATCCCAGTACAGTGAGAACGCCGAGGACAATCCCAGTACAGTGAGAACCCTGGGGACCACCCCAGTACAGTGAGAACACTGAGGATCTTCCCAGTACAGTGAGAACAATGAGGATCATCCCAGTACAGTGAGAACACTGGGGACCACACCAGTACAGTGAGAACACCAACGACCATCCCAGTACAGTGAGAACACTGAGGACCATCCCAGTACAGTGAGAACAATGAGGATCATCCCAGTACAGTGAGAACACTGAGGATCATCCCAGTACAGTGAGAACACTGAGGAGCATCCCAGTTCAGTGAGAACACTGAGGACCATCCCAGTACAGTGAGAACACTGAGGAGCATCCCAGTACATTGAGAAAACTGAGGACCATCCCAGTACAGTGAGAACACTGAGAACCATCTCAGTACAGTGAGAACACTGAGGACCATCCCAGTACATTGAGAACACTGAGGA
Organism: Chiloscyllium plagiosum; assembly: GCF_037043375.1. Taxonomy (NCBI): domain Eukaryota; kingdom Metazoa; phylum Chordata; class Chondrichthyes; order Orectolobiformes; family Hemiscylliidae; genus Chiloscyllium; species Chiloscyllium plagiosum. The sequence goes on along the minus strand of NW_028270143.1, from coordinate 69,255,436 downwards.
CCATCCCAGTACAGTGAGAACACTGAGAACAATCCCAGTACAGTGAGAACACTGAGGATCATCCCAGGACAGTGTGAACACTGAGGATCATCCCAGTACAGTGAGAACACTGAGGACCATCCCAGTACAGTGAGAACACTAAGAACCATCCCAGTACACTGAGAACACTGAGGACCATCCCAGTACAGTGAGAACACTGAGGACCATCCCAGTACAGTGAGAACACTGAGAAAAATCCCAGTACAGCGAGAACACTGAGGACCTTCCCAGTACAGTGAGAAAACCGAGGATCATCCCAGTACAGTGAGAACACTGAGGATCATCCCAGTACAGTGAGAACAATGAGGACCATCCCAGTACAGTGAGAACACTCGGGACCATCCCAGTACAGTGAGAACACTGAGGAGCATCCCAGTACAGTGAGAACACTGAGGATCATCCCAGTACAGTGAGAACAATGAGGACCATCCCAGTACAGTGAGAACACCGAGGACCATCCCAGTACAGTGAGAACACTGAGGAGCATCCCAGTGCAGTGAGAACACTGGGGACCATCCCAGTACAGTGAGAACAATGAGGACCATCCCAGTACAGTGAGAACACCCGGGACCATCCCAGTACAGTGAGAACAGTGAGGATCATCCCAGTACAGTGAGAACACTGGGGATCATCCCAGTACAGTGAGAACACTGAGGACCATCCCAGTTCAGTCAGAAAACTGAGGACTATCTCAGTACAGTGAGAATACCGAGGATCATGCCAGTACAGTGAGAACACGGAGGACCATCCCAGTACAGTGAGAACACTGAGGACCATCCCAGTGCATTCAGAAAATTGAGGACCATCCCAGTACAGTGAGAATACCGAGGATCATCCCAGTACAGTGAGAACACGGAGGACCATCCCAGTACAGTGAGAACACTGAGGACCATTCCCGTACAGTGAGAACACTGGGACCATCCCAGTACATTGAGAACACTGAGGACCATCCCAGTACAGTGAGAACACTGGGACCATCCCAGTACATTGAGAACAATGAGGACCATCCCCGTACAGTGACAACACTGGGGACCAACCCAGTACAGTGAGAACACTGAGGACCACCCCAGTACATTGAGAACACTGAGGACCATCCCAGTACAGTGAGAACAATGAGGACCATCCCAGTACAATGAGAATACTCGGGACCATCCCAGTACAGTGAGAACACTGAGGACCATCCCAGTACAGTGAGAACACTGAGGACCATCCCAGTACAGTGAGAACACTGAGAAAAATCCCAGTACAGTGAGAACACTGAGGACCTTCCCAGTACAGTGAGAAAACCGAGGATCATCCCAGTACAGTGAGAACACTGAGGATCATCCCAGTACAGTGAGAACAATGAGGACCATCCCAGTACAGTGAGAACACTCGGGACCATCCCAGTACAGTGAGAACACTGAGGAGCATCCCAGTACAGTGAGAACACTGAGGATCATCCCAGTACAGTGAGAACAATGAGGACCATCCCAGTACAGTGAGAACACGGAGGACCATCCCAGTACAGTGAGAACACTGAGGAAAATCCCAGTACAGTGAGAACACTGAGGATCATCCCAGTACAGTGAGAACACGGAGGACCATCCCAGTACAGTGAGAACACTGAGGACCATCCCAGTACAGTGAGAACACTGAGGACCATCCCAGTAGAGTGAGAACACTGAGGACCATCCCAGTACAGTGAGAACGCCGAGGACAATCCCAGTACAGTGAGAACACTGAGGAGTATCCCAGTACATTGAGAAAACTGAGGACCATCCCAGTACAGTGAGAACACTGAGGAGCATCCCAGTACATTGAGAAAACTGAGGACCATCCCAGTACAGTCAGAACACTGAGAACCATCTCAGTATAGTGAGAACCCTGAGGACCATCCCAGTACATTGAGAACACTGAGGACCATCCCAGTACAGTGAGAACACTGAGAACAATCCCAGTACAGTGAGAACACTGAGGATCATCCCAGGACAGTGAGAACACTGGCGATCATCCCAGTACAGTGAGAACACTATGAACCATCCCAGTACAGTGAGAACACTGAGGACCATCCCAGTACATTGAGAACACTGAGGAGCATCCCAGTACAGTGAGAACACTGAGGACCATCCCAGTACAGTCAGAACACTGAGAACCATCTCAGTATAGTGAGAACACTGAGAAAAATCCCAGTACAGTGAGAACACTGAGGACCATCCCAGTACAGTGAGAAAACCGAGGATCATCCCAGTACAGTGAGAACACTGAGGACCATCCCAGTATAGTGAGAACACTGAGGATCATCCCAGTACAGTGAGAACAATGAGGACCATCCCAGTACATTGAGAACACTCGGGACCATCCCAGTACAGTGAGAACACTGAGGAGCATCCCAGTACAGTGAGAACACTGAGGATCATCCCAGTACAGTGAGAACAATGAGGACCATCCCAGTACAGTGAGAACACCGAGGACCATCCCAGTACAGTGAGAACACTGAGGAGCATCCCAGTGCAGTGAGAACACTCGGGACCATCCCAGTACAGTGAGAACAGTGAGGATCATCCCAGTACAGTGAGAACACTGGGGATCATCCCAGTACAGTGAGAACACTGAGGACCATCCCAGTAAAGTGAGAACATTGAGGATCATCCCTGTACAGTGAGAACACTGAGGACCATCCCAGTACAGTCAGAAAACTGAGGACTATCTCAGTACAGTGAGAATACCGAGGATCATGCCAGTACAGTGAGAACACGGAGGACCATCCCAATACAGTGAGAACACTGAGGACCATTCCCGTACAGTGAGAACACTGGGACCATCCCAGTACATTGAGAACACTGAGGACCACCCCAGTACAGTGAGAACACTGGGACCATCCCAGTACATTGAGAACAATGAGGACCATCCCCGTACAGTGACAACACTGGGGACCAACCCAGTACAGTGAGAACACTGAGGACCATCCCAGTACAGTCAGAAAACTGAGGACTATCTCAGTACAGTGAGAATACCGAGGATCATCCCAGTACAGTGAGAACACGGAGGACCATCCCAGTACAGTGAGAACACTGAGGAGCATCCCAGTACAGTGAGAACACTGGGGACCATCCCAGTACAGTGAGAACCCTGAGGATCATCCCAGTACAGTGAGAACAATGAGGACCATCCCAGTGCAGTGAGAACACTCGGGACCATCCCAGTACAGTGAGAACAATGAGGACCATCCCAGTACAGTGAGAACAATGAGGACCATCCCCGGACAGTGACAACACTGGGGACCAACCCAGTACAGTGAGAACACTGAGGACCATCCCAGTACATTGAGAACACTGAGGACCATCCCAGTACAGTGGGAACACTGAGGACCATCCCAGTACAGTGAGAAAAATGAGGACCATCCCAGTACAGTGAGAACACTGAGGATCATCCCAGTACAGTGAGAACACTGAGGACCATCCCAGTACAGTGAGAACACTGAGGATCATCCCAGTACAGTGAGAACACCGAGGACCATCCCAGTACAGTGAGAACACTGGGGATCATCCCAGTACAGTGAGAACACTGAGGATCATCCCAGTACAGTGAGAACACTGAGGATCATCGCAGGACTGTGAGAACACTGAGGATCATCCCAGTACAGTGAGAACAATGAGGACCATCCCAGTACAGTGAGAACACTGAGGACCATCCCAATACAGTGCTCACACTGAGGAGCATCCCAGTACAGTGAGAACACTGAGGACCATCCCAGTACAGTGAGAACACTGAGGAAGGTCCTAATACAGTGCTCACACTGAGGAGCATCCCAGTACAGTGAGAACACTGAGGACCATCCCAGTACAGTGAGAACACTGAGGACAATCCCAGTACAGTGAGAACACTGGGAACCACCCCAGTACAGTGAGAACACTGAGGATCATCCCAGTACAGTGAGAACACTGAGGACCATCCCAGTACAGTGAGAACACTGAGGACAATCCCAGTACAGTGAGAACACTGGGGACCACCCCAGTACAGTGAGAACACTGAGGATCATCCCAGTACAGTGAGAACACTGAGGACCATCCCAGTACAGTGAGAACACTGAGGACAATCCCAGTACAGTGAGAACACTGGGGACCACCCCAGTACAGTGAGAACACTGAGGATCATCCCAGTACAGTGAGAACACTGAGGACAATCCCAGTACAGTGACAACACTGAGGATCATCCCAGTACAGTGAGAACACGGAGGACCATCCCAGTACAGTGAGAACAATGAGGAGCATCCCAGTACAGTGAGAACACGGAGGACCATCCCAGTACAGTGAGAACACGGAGGACCATCCCAGTACAGTGAGAACACTGAGGATCATCCCAGTGCAGTGAGAACACTGGGGACCATCCCAGTACAGTGAGAACACTGGGACCATCCCAGTACAGTGAGAAAACTGAGGATCATCCCAGTACAGTGCGAACACTGAGGATCATCCCAGTACAGTGAGGACACTGAGGACAATCCCAGTACAGTGAGAACACTGGGGACAATCTCAGCACAGTGAGAACACTGAGGATCATCCCAGTACAGTGAGATCACGGAGGACCATCCCAGTACAGTGAGAAAAATGAGGATTATCCCAGTACAGTGAGAACACTGAGGATCATCCCAGTACAGTGAGAACACGGAGGACCATCCCAGTACAGTGAGAACACTGAGGATCATCCCAGTACAGTGAGGACACTGAGGACAATCCCAGTACAGTGAGAACACTGAGGATCATCCCAGTACAGTGAGAACACTGAGGACCATCCCAGTAGAGTGAGAACACCGAGGACCATCCCCGTACAGTGAGAACACTGAGGAAAATCCCAGTACAGTGAGAACACTGAGGATCATCCCAGTACAGTGAGAACACGGAGGACCATCCCAGTACAGTGAGAACACTGAGGACCATCCCAGTAGAGTGAGAACACCGAGGACCATCCCAGTACAGTGAGAATGCCGAGGACAATCCCAGTACAGTGAGAACCCTGGGGACCACCCCAGTACAGTGAGAACACTGAGGATCATCCCAGTACAGTGAGAACAATGAGGATCATCCCAGTACAGTGAGAACACTGGGGACCACACCAGTACAGTGAGAACACCAACGACCATCCCAGTACAGTGAGAACACTGAGGACCATCCCAGTACAGTGAGAACAATGAGGATCATCCCAGTACAGTGAGAACACCGGGGATCATCCCAGTACAGTGAGAACACTGAGGAGCATCCCAGTACAGTGAGAACACTGAGGACCATCCCAGTACAGTGAGAACACTGAGAACAATCCCAGTACAGTGAGAACACTGAGGATCATCCCAGGACAGTGAGAACACTGGGGATCATCCCAGTACAGTGAGAACACTGAGGCCCATCCCAGTACAGTGAGAACACTAAGAACCATCCCAGTACAGTGAGAAAACTGAGGACCATCCCAGTACATTGAGAACACTGAGGAACATCCCAGTACAGTGAGAACACTGAGAAAAATCCCAGTACAGTGAGAACACTGAGGACCATCCCAGTACAGTGAGAAAACCGAGGATCATCCCAGTACAGTGAGAACACTGAGGACCATCCCAGTACAGTGAGAACACTGAGGATCATCCCAGTACAGTGAGAACAATGAGGACCATCCCAGTACAGTGAGAACACTCGGGACCATCCCAGTACAGTGAGAACACTGAGGAGCATCCCAGTACAGTGAGAACACTGAGGATCATCCCAGTACATTGAGAACAATGAGGACCATCCCAGTACAGTGAGAACACCGAGGACCATCCCAGTACAGTGAGAACAGTGAGGAGCATCCCAGTACAGTGAGAACACTGGGGACCATCACAGTACAGTGAGAACAATGAGGACCATCCCAGTACAGTGAGAACACTCGGGACCATCCCAGTACAGTGAGAACAGTGAGGATCATCCCAGTACAGTGAGAACACTGGGGATCATCCCAGTCCAGTGAGAACACTGAGGACCATCCCAGTAAATTGAGAACATTGAGGATCATCCCTGTACAGTGACAACACTGAGGATCATCCCAGTACAGTGAGAACACGGAGGACCATCCCAGTACAGTGAGAACAATGAGGAGCATCCCAGTACAGTGAAAACACGGAAGACCATCCCAGTACAGTGAGAACACGGAGGACCATCCCAGTACAGTGAGAACACTGAGGATCATCCCAGTGCAGTGAGAACACTGGGGACCATCCCAGGACAGTGAGAACACTGGGACCATCCCAGTACAGTGAGAACACTGAGGATCATCCCAGTACAGTGAGAACACTGAGGAGCATCCCAGTACACTGAGAAAACTGAGGATCATCCCAGTACAGTGAGAACACTGAGGATCATCCCAGTACAGTGAGAACACTGAGGACAATCCCAGTACAGTGAGAACACTGGGGACAATCTCAGCACAGTGAGAACACTGAGGATCATCCCAGTACAGTGAGAACACGGAGGACAATCCCAGTACAGTGAGAAAAATGAGGATCATCCCAGTACAGTGAGAACACGGAGGACCATCCCAGTACAGTGAGAACACGGAGGACCATCCCAGTACAGTGAGAGCACTGAGGATCATCCCAGTACAGTGAAGACACTGAGGACAATCCCAGTACAGTGAGAACACTGAGGATCATCCCAGTACAGTGAGAACACTGAGGACCATCCCAGTAGAGTGAGAACACCGAGGACCATCCCAGTACAGTGAGAACACGGAGGATCATCCCAGTACAGTGAGAACACTGAGGAAAATCCTAGTACAGTGAGAACACTGAGGATCATCCCAGTACAGTGAGAAGACGGAGGACCATCCCAGTACAGTGAGAACACTGAGGACCATCCCAGTACAGTGAGAACACTGAGGACCATCCCAGTAGAGTGAGAACACCGAGGACCATCCCAGTACAGTGAGAACGCCGAGGACAATCCCAGTACAGTGAGAACCCTGGGGACCACCCCAGTACAGTGAGAACACTGAGGATCTTCCCAGTACAGTGAGAACAATGAGGATCATCCGAGTACAGTGAGAACCCTGGGGACCACCCCAGTACAGTGAGAACACTGAGGATCTTCCCAGTACAGTGAGAACAATGAGGATCATCCCAGTAGAGTGAGAACACTGAGGACCATCCCAGTACAGTGAGAACATTGAGGATCATCCCAGTACAGTGAGAACACTGAGGATCATCGCAGTACAGTGAGAACACTGAGGAGCATCCCAGTTCAGTGAGAACACTGAGGACCATCCCAGTACAGTGAGAACACTGAGGAGCATCCCAGTACATTGAGAACACTGAGGACCATCCCAGTACATTGAGAACACTGAGGACCATCCCAGTACAGTGAGAATACTGAGAACAATCCCAGTACAGTGAGAACACTGAGGATCATCCCAGGACAGTGAGAACACTGGGGATCATCCCAGTACAGTGAGAACACTGAGGACCATCCCAGTACAGTGAGAACACTAAGAACCATCCCAGTACAGTGAGAACACTGAGGACCATCCCAGTACAGTGAGAACACTGAGGACCATCCCAGTACAGTGAGAACACTGAGAAAAATCCCAGTACAGTGAGAACACTGAGGACCATCCCAGTACAGTGAGAAAACCGAGGATCTTCCCAGTACAGTGAGAACACTGAGGATCATCCCAGTACAGTGAGAACAATGAGGACCATCCCAGTACAGTGAGAACACTCGGGACCATCCCAGTACAGTGAGAGCACTGAGGAGCATCCCAGTACAGTGAGAACACTGAGGATCATCCCAGTACAGTGAGAACAATGAGGACCATCCCAGTACAGTGAGAACACCGAGGACCATCCCAGCACAGTGAGAACACTGAGGAGCATCCCAGTACAGTGAGAACACTGGGGACCATCCCAGTACAGTGAGAACAATGAGGACCATCCCAGTACAGTGAGAACACTCGGGACCATCCCAGTACAGTGAGAACAGTGAGGATCATCCCAGTACAGTGAGAACACTGGGGATCATCCCAGTACAGTGAGAACACTGAGGACCATCCCAGTACAGTCAGAAAACTGAGGACTATCTCAGTACAGTGAGAATACCGAGGATCATGCCAGTACAGTGAGAACACGGAGGACCATCCCAGTACAGTGAGAACACCGAGGACCATCCCAGTGCATTCAGAAAACTGAGGACCATCCCAGTACAGTGAGAATACCGAGGATCATCCCAGTACAGTGAGAACACGGAGGACCATCCCAGTACCGTGAGAACACTGAGGACCATTCCCGTACAGTGAGAACACTGGGACCATCCCAGTACATTGAGAACACTGAGGACCATCCCAGTACAGTGAGAACACTGGGACCATCCCATTACATTGAGAACAATGAGGACCATCCCCGTACAGTGACAACACTGGGGACCAACCCAGTACAGTGAGAACACTGAGGACCATCCCAGTACATTGAGAACACTGAGGACCATCCCAGTACAGTGAGAACAATGAGGACCATCCCAGTACAATGAGAACACTCGGGACCATCCCAGTACAGTGAGAACACTAAGGAGCATCCCAGTACAGTGAGAACACTCGGGACCATCCCAGTACAGTGAGAACACTGAGGATCATCCCAGTACAGTGAGAACAATGAGGACCATCCCAGTACAGTGAGAACACTCGGGACCATCCCAGTACAGTGAGAATACTGAGGACCATCCCAGTACTGTGAGAACACTGGGGACCATCCCAGTACAGTGAGAACACTGAGAACCATCCCAGTACAGTGAGAACACTGAGGACCATCCCAGTACAGTGAGAACGCCGAGGACAATCCCAGTACAGTGAGAACCCTGGGGACCACCCCAGTACAGTGAGAACACTGAGGATCATCAGAGTACAGTGAGAACAATGAGGACCATCCCAGTAGAGTGAGAACACCGAGGACCATCCCAGTACAGTGAGAACACGGAGGACCATCCCAGTACAGTGAGAACACTGAGGAAAATCCCAGTACAGTGAGAACACTGAGGATCATCCCAGTACATTGAGAACACGGAGGACCATCCCAGTACAGTGAGAACACTGAGGACCATCCCAGTACAGTGAGAACACGGAGGACCATCCCAGTAGAGTGAGAACACCGAGGACCATCCCAGTACAGTGAGAACGCCGAGGACAATCCCAGTACAGTGAGAACACTGAGGAGCATCCCAGTACATTGAGAAAACTGAGGACCATCCCAGTACAGTGAGAACACTGAGGAGCATCCCAGTACATTGAGAAAACTGAGGACCATCCCAGTACAGTCAGAACACTGAGAACCATCTCAGTATAGTGAGAACCCTGAGGACCATCCCAGTACATTGAGAACACTGAGGACCATCCCAGTACAGTGAGAACACTGAGAACAATCCCAGTACAGTGAGAACACCGAGGACCATCCCAGTACAGTGAGAACGCCGAGGACAATCCCAGTACAGTGAGAACACTGAGGAGCATCCCAGTACATTGAGAAAACTGAGGACCATCCCAGTACAGTGAGAACACTGAGGAGCATCCCAGTACATTGAGAAAACTGAGGACCATCCCAGTACAGTCAGAACACTGAGAACCATCTCAGTATAGTGAGAACCCTGAGGACCATCCCAGTACATTGAGAACACTGAGGACCATCCCAGTACAGTGAGAACACTGAGAACAATCCCAGTATAGTGAGAACACTGAGGATCATCCCAGTACAGTGAGAACAATGAGGACCATCCCAGTACAGTGAGAACACTCGGGACCATCCCAGTACAGTGAGAACACTGAGGAGCATCCCAGTACAGTGAGAACACTGAGGATCATCCCAGTACAGTGAGAACAATGAGGACCATCCCAGTACAGTGAGAACACCGAGGACCATCCCAGTACAGTGAGAACACTGAGGAGCATCCCAGTACAGTGAGAACACTCGGGACCATCCCAGTACAGTGAGAACAGTGAGGATCATCCCAGTACAGTGAGAACACAGGGGATCATCCAAGTACAGTGAGAACACTGAGGACCATCCCAGTAAAGTGAGAACATTGAGGATCATCCCTGTACAGTGAGAACACTGAGGACCATCCCAGTACAGTCAGAAAACTGAGGACTATCTCAGTACAGTGAGAATACCGAGGATCATGCCAGTACAGTGAGAACACGGAGGACCATCCCAATACAGTGAGAACACTGAGGACCATTCCCGTACAGTGAGAACACTGGGACCATCCCAGTACATTGAGAACACTGAGGACCACCCCAGTACAGTGAGAACACTGGGACCATCCCAGTACATTGAGAACAATGAGGACCATCCCCGTACAGTGACAACACTGGAGACCAACCCAGTACAGTGAGAACACTGAGGACCATCCCAGGACATTGAGAACACTGAGGACCATCCCAGTACAGTGAGAACAATGAGGACCATCCCAGTACAGTGAGAACACTGAGGAGCATCCCAGTACAGTGAGAACACTGGGGACCATCCCAGTACAGTGAGAACACTGAGGATCATCCCAGTACAGTGAGAACAATGAGGACCATCCCAGTACAGTGAGAACACTCGGGACCATCCCAGTACAGTGAGAACAATGAGGACCATCCCAGTACTGTGAGAACACTGAGGATCATCCCAGTACAGTGAGAACAATGAGGACCATCCCCGTACAGTGACAACACTGGGGACCAACCCAGTACAGTGAGAACACTGAGGACCATCCCAGTACATTGAGAACACTGAGGACCATCCCAGTACAGTGGGAACACTGAGGACCATCCCAGTACAGTGAGAAAAATGAGGACCATCCCAGTACAGTGAGAACACTCGGGACCATCCCAGTACAGTGAGAACACTGAGGAGCATCCCAGTACAGTGAGAACACTGAGGATCATCCCAGTACAGTGAGAACAATGAGGACCATCCCAGTAGAGTGAGAACACCGAGGACCATCCCAGTACAGTGAGAACACGGAGGACCATCCCAGTACAGTGAGAACACTGAGGAAAATCCCAGTACAGTGAGAACACTGAGGATCATCCCAGTACATTGAGAACACGGAGGACCATCCCAGTACAGTGAGAACACTGAGGACCATCCCAGTACAGTGAGAACACGGAGGACCATCCCAGTAGAGTGAGAACACCGAGGACCATCCCAGTACAGTGAGAACGCCGAGGACAATCCCAGTACAGTGAGAACACTGAGGAGCATCCCAGTACATTGAGAAAACTGAGGACCATCCCAGTACAGTGAGAACACTGAGGAGCATCCCAGTACATTGAGAAAACTGAGGACCATCCCAGTACAGTCAGAACACTGAGAACCATCTCAGTATAGTGAGAACCCTGAGGACCATCCCAGTACATTGAGAACACTGAGGACCATCCCAGTACAGTGAGAACACTGAGAACAATCCCAGTACAGTGAGAACACCGAGGACCATCCCAGTACAGTGAGAACGCCGAGGACAATCCCAGTACAGTGAGAACACTGAGGAGCATCCCAGTACATTGAGAAAACTGAGGACCATCCCAGTACAGTGAGAACACTGAGGAGCATCCCAGTACATTGAGAAAACTGAGGACCATCCCAGTACAGTCAGAACACTGAGAACCATCTCAGTATAGTGAGAACCCTGAGGACCATCCCAGTACATTGAGAACACTGAGGACCATCCCAGTACAGTGAGAACACTGAGAACAATCCCAGTATAGTGAGAACACTGAGGATCATCCCAGTACAGTGAGAACAATGAGGACCATCCCAGTACAGTGAGAACACTCGGGACCATCCCAGTACAGTGAGAACACTGAGGAGCATCCCAGTACAGTGAGAACACTGAGGATCATCCCAGTACAGTGAGAACAATGAGGACCATCCCAGTACAGTGAGAACACCGAGGACCATCCCAGTACAGTGAGAACACTGAGGAGCATCCCAGTACAGTGAGAACACTCGGGACCATCCCAGTACAGTGAGAACAGTGAGGATCATCCCAGTACAGTGAGAACACAGGGGATCATCCAAGTACAGTGAGAACACTGAGGACCATCCCAGTAAAGTGAGAACATTGAGGATCATCCCTGTACAGTGAGAACACTGAGGACCATCCCAGTACAGTCAGAAAACTGAGGACTATCTCAGTACAGTGAGAATACCGAGGATCATGCCAGTACAGTGAGAACACGGAGGACCATCCCAATACAGTGAGAACACTGAGGACCATTCCCGTACAGTGAGAACACTGGGACCATCCCAGTACATTGAGAACACTGAGGACCACCCCAGTACAGTGAGAACACTGGGACCATCCCAGTACATTGAGAACAATGAGGACCATCCCCGTACAGTGACAACACTGGAGACCAACCCAGTACAGTGAGAACACTGAGGACCATCCCAGTACAATGAGAACACTGAGGACCATCCCAGTACAGTGAGAACAATGAGGACCATCCCAGTACAGTGAGAACACTGAGGAGCATCCCAGTACAGTGAGAACACTGGGGACCATCCCAGTACAGTGAGAACACTGAGGATCATCCCAGTACAGTGAGAACAATGAGGACCATCCCAGTACAGTGAGAACACTCGGGACCATCCCAGTACAGTGAGAACAATGAGGACCATCCCAGTACTGTGAGAACACTGAGGATCATCCCAGTACAGTGAGAACAATGAGGACCATCCCCGTACAGTGACAACACTGGGGACCAACCCAGTACAGTGAGAACACTGAGGACCATCCCAGTACATTGAGAACACTGAGGACCATCCCAGTACAGTGGGAACACTGAGGACCATACCAGTACAGTGAGAAAAATGAGGACCATCCCAGTACAGTGAGAACGCTCGGGACCATCCCAGTACAGTGAGAACACTGAGGAGCATCCCAGTACAGTGAGAACACTGAGGATCATCCCAGTACAGTGAGAACAATGAGGACCATCCCAGTACAGTGAGAACACTGAGGACCATCCCAGTACATTGAGAACACTGAGGACCATCCCAGTACAGTGGGAACACTGAGGACCATCCCAGTACAGTGAGAACAATGAGGACCATCCCAGTACAGTGAGAACACTCGGGACCATCCCAGTACAGTGAGAACACTGAGGAGCATCCCAGTACAGTGAGAACACTGAGGATCATCCCAGTACAGTGAGAACAATGAGGACCATCCCAGTACAGTAAGAACACTGAGGACCATCCCAGTACAGTGAGAACACTGAGGAGCATCCCAGTACAGTGAGAACACTGGGGACCATCCCAGTACAGTGAGAACAATGAGGACCATCCCAGTACAGTGAGAACACTCGGGACCATCCCAGTACAGTGAGAACAGTGAGGATCATCCCAGTACAGTGAGAACACTGGGGATCATCCCTGTACAGTGAGAACACTGAGGACCATCCCAGTAAAGTGAGAACACTGAGGATCATCCCTGTACAGTGAGAACACTGAGGACCATCCCAGTACAGTCAGAAAACTGAGGACTATCTCAGTACAGTGAGAATACCGAGGATCATCCCAGTACAGTGAGAACACGGAGGACCATCCCAGTACAGTGAGAACACTGAGGACCATCCCAGGACAGTGAGAACACTGAGGATCATCCCAGTGCATTCAGAAAACTGAGGACCATCCCAGTACAGTGAGAATACCGAGGATCATCCCAGTACAGTGAGAACACGGAGGACCATCCCAGTACAGTGAGAACACTGAGGACCATCCCCGTACAGTGAGAACACTGGGACCATCCCAGTACAGCGAGCTCACTGAGGACCATCCCAGTACAGTGAGAACACTGGGACCATCCCAGTACATTGAGAACACTGAGGACCATCCCCGTACAGTGACAACACTGGGGACCAACCCAGTACAGTGAGAACACTGAGGACCATCCCAGGACATTGAGAACACTGAGGACCATCCCAGTACAGTGGGAACACTGAGGACCATCCCAGTACAGTGAGGAAAATGAGGACCATCCCAGTACAGTGAGAACACTCGGGACAATCCCAGTACAGTGAGAACACTGGGACCATCCCAGTACATTGAGAACACTGAAGACCATCCCCGTACAGTGACAACACTGGGGACCAACCCAGTACAGTGAGAACACTGAGGACCATCCCAGTACATTGAGAACACTGAGGACCATCCCAGTACAGTGGGAACACTGAGGACCATCCCAGTACAGTGAGAACACTGGGGACCATCCCAGTACAGTGAGAACAATGAGGACCATCCCAGTACAGTGAGAACACTCGGGACCATCCCAGTACAGTGAGAACAGTGAGGATCATCCCAGTACAGTGAGAACACTGGGGATCATCCCAGTACAGTGAGAACACTGAGGACCATCCCAGTAAAGTGAGAACACTGAGGATCATCCCAGTACAGTGAGAACACTGAGGACCATCCCAGTACAGTGAGAACAATGAGGACCATCCCAGTACAGTGAGAACACTCGGGACCATCCCAGTACAGTGAGAACAGTGAGGACCATCCCAGTACAGTGAGAACAATGAGGACCATCCCAGTACAGTGAGAACACTCGGGACCATCCCAGTACAGTGAGAACAGTGAGGATCATCCCAGTACAGTGAGAACACTCGGGACCATCCCAGTACAGTGGGAACACTGAGGACCATCCCAGTACAGTGAGAACACTGGGGACCATCCCAGTACAGTGAGAACAATGAGGACCATCCCAGTACAGTGAGAACACTCGGGACCATCCCAGTACAGTGAGAACAGTGAGGATCATCCCAGTACAGTGAGAACACTGGGGATCATCCCAGTACAGTGAGAACACTGGGGATCATCCCAGTACAGTGAGAACACTGGGGATCATCCCAGTACAGTGAGAACACTGAGGACCATCCCAGTAAAGTGAGAACACTGAGGATCATCCCAGTACAGTGAGAACACTGAGGACCATCCCAGTACAGTCAGAAAACTGAGGACTATCTCAGTACAGTGAGAATACCGAGGATCATCCCAGTACAGTGAGAACACGGAGGACCATCCCAGTACAGTGCGAACACTGAGGACCATCCCAGTACAGTGAGAACACTGGGACCATCCCAGTACATTGAGAACACTGAGGACCCTCCCCGTACAGTGACAACACTGGGGACCAACCCAGTACAGTGAGAACACTGAGGACCATCCCAGTACATTGAGAACACTGAGGACCATCCCAGTACAGTGGGAACACTGAGGACCATCCCAGTGCAGTGAGAAAAATGAGGACCATCCCAGCACAGTGAGAACACTCGGGACAATCCCAGTACAGTGAGAACACTGAGGAGCATCCCAGTACAGTGAGAATACTGGGGACCATCCCAGTAAAGTGTGAACAATGAGGACCATCCCTGTACAGTGAGAGCACTCGGGACCATCACAGTCCAGTGAGAACACTGAGGATCATCCCAGTACAGTGAGAACAGTGAGGATCATCCCAGTACAGTGAGAACACTGAAGACCATCCCAGTACAGTCAGAAAACTGAGGACCATCCCAGTACAGTGAGAATACCGAGGATCATTCCAGTACAGTGAGAACAATGAGGAGCATCCCAGTACAGTAAGAACACTGAGGATCATCCCAGTACTGTGAGAGCACTGAGGACCACCCCAGTACAGTGAGAACACTGGGGATCATCCCAGTACAGTGAGAGCACTGAGGACCATCCCAGTACAGTGAGAACACTGAGGACCACCCCAGTACAGTGAGCACACTGAGGATCATCCCAGTACAGTGAGAACACGGAGGAGCATCCCAGTACAGTGAGAACACTGGGGACCATCCCAGTACAGTGAGAACACCGAGGATCATCCCAGTACAGTGAGAACACTGAGGATCATCCCAGTACAGTGAGAGCACTGAGGACCATCCCAGTACAGTGAGAATACCGAGGATCATCCCAGTACAGTGAGAACACTGAGGATCATCCCAGTACAGTGAGAGCACTGAGGACCATCCCAGTACAGTGAGAACACTGAGGACCATCCCAGTACAGTGAGAACAATGAGGATCATCCCAGTACAGTGAGAACACTGGGGATAATCCCAGTACAGTGAGAACACTGAGGACCATCCCAGTACAGTGAGAACACTGGGGATCATCCCAGTACAGTGAGAACACTGGGAATCATCCCAGTACCATGAGAACACTGAGGACCATCTCAGTACAGTGAGAACACGGAGGAGCATCCCAGTACAGTGAGAACGCTGAGGACCATCCCAGTACAGTGAGAGCACTGGGAATCATCCCAGTACCATGAGAACACTGAGGACCATCTCAGTACAGTGAGAACACTGAGTATCATCCCAGTACAGTGAGAACACTGAGGACCATCCCAGTACAGTGAGAGCACTGAGGACCATTCCAGTACAGTGAGAACACTGAGGACCACCCCAGTACAGTGAGAACACTGAGGATCATCCCAGTACAGTGAGAACACTGAGGATCATCCCAGTACAGTGAGAGCACTGGGGATCATCCCAGTACAGTGAGAATACCGAGGATCATCCCAGTACAGTGAGAACACTGAGGACCATCCCTGTACAGTGAGAACAATCAGGATCATCCCAGTGCAGTGAGAACACTGACGATCATCCCAGTACAGTGAGAACAATGAGGACCATCCCAGTGCAGTGAGAGCACTGGGAATCATCCCAGTACCATGAGAACACTGAGGACCATCTCAGTACAGTGAGAACACGGAAGAGCATCCCAGTACAGTGAGAACACTGGGGATCATCCCAGTTCAGTGAGAACACTGAGGACCATCCCAGTACATTGAGAGCACTGGGAATCATCCCAGTACCATGAGAACACTGAGGACCATCCCAGTAAAGTGAGAACACTGAGGATCATCCCTGTACAGTGAGAGCACTGAGGACCATCCCAGTACAGTCAGAAAACTGAGGACTATCTCAGTACAGTGAGAATACCGAGGATCATCCCAGTACAGTGAGAACACGGAGGACCATCCCAGTACAGTGAGAACACTGAGGACCATCCCAGGACAGTGAGAACACTGAGGATCATCCCAGTGCATTCAGAAAACTGAGGACCATCCCAGCACAGTGAGAATACCGAGGATCATCCCAGTACAGTGAGAACACGGAGGACCATCCCAGTACAGTGAGAACACTGAGGACCATCCCCGTACAGTGAGAACACTGGGACCATCCCAGTACAGCGAGATCACTGAGGACCATCCCAGTACAGTGAGAACACTGGGACCATCCCAGTACATTGAGAACACTGAGGACCATCCCAGTACAGTGGGAACACTGAGGACCATCCCAGTACAGTGAGGAAAATGAGGACCATCCCAGTACAGTGAGAACACTCGGGACAATCCCAGTACAGTGAGAACACTGGGACCATCCCAGTACATTGAGAACACTGAGGACCATCCCCGTACAGTGACAACATTGGGGACCAACCCAGTACAGTGAGAACACTGAGGACCATCCCAGTACATTGAGAACACTGAGGACCATCCCAGTACAGTGGGAACACTGAGGACCATCCCAGTACAGTGAGGAAAATGAGGACCATCCCAGTACAGTGAGAACACTCGGGACAATCCCAGTACAGTGAGAACACTGGGACCATCCCAGTACATTGAGAACACTGAGGACCATCCCCGTACAGTGACAACACTGGGTACCAACCCAGTACAGTGAGAACACTGAGGACCATCCCAGTACATTGAGAACACTGAGGACCATCCCAGTACAGTGGGAACACTGAGGACCATCCCAGTACAGTGAGAACACTGAGGAGCATCCCAGTACAGTGAGAACACTGGGGACCATCCCAGTACAGTGAGAACAATGAGGACCATCCCAGTAAAGTGAGAACACTCGGGACCATCCCAGTACAGTGAGAACAGTGAGGATCATCCCAGTACAGTGAGAACACTGGGGATCATCCCAGTACAGTGAGAACACTGAGGACCATCCCAGTAAAGTGAGAACACTGAGGATCATCCCTGTACAGTGAGAACACTGAGGACCATCCCAGTACAGTCAGAAAACTGAGGACTATCTCAGTACAGTGAGAATACCGAGGATCATCCCAGTACAGTGAGAACACGGAGGACCATCCCAGTACAGTGAGAACACTGAGGACCATCCCAGGACAGTGAGAACACTGAGGATCATCCCAGTGCATTCAGAAAACTGAGGACCATCCCAGTACAGTGAGAATACCGAGGATCATCCCAGTACAGTGAGAACACGGAGGACCATCCCAGTACAGTGAGAACACTGAGGACCATCCCCGTACAGTGAGAACACTGGGACCATCCCAGTACAGCGAGAACACTGAGGACCATCCCAGTACAGTGAGAACACTGGGACCATCCCAGTACATTGAGAACACTGAGGACCATCCCAGTACAGTCAGAAAACTGAGGACTATCTCAGTACAGTGAGAATACCGAGGATCATCCCAGTACAGTGAGAACACGGAGGACCATCCCAGTACAGTGAGAACACTGAGGACCATCCCAGGACACTGAGAACACTGAGGATCATCCCAGTGCATTCAGAAAACTGAGGACCATCCCAGTACAGTGAGAATACCGAGGATCATCCCAGTACAGTGAGAACACGGAGGACCATCCCAGTACAGTGAGAACACTGAGGACCATCCCCGTACAGTGAGAACACTGGGACCATCCCAGTACAGTGAGAACACTGGGACCATCCCAGTACATTGAGAACACTGAGGACCATCCCCGTACAGTGACAACACTGGGGGCCAACCCAGTACAGTGAGAACACTGAGGACCATCCCAGTACATTGAGAACACTGAGGACCATCCCAGTACAGTGGGAACACTGAGGACCATCCCAGTGCAGTGAGAAAACTGAGGACCATCCCAGTACAGTGAGAACACTCGGGACAATCCCAGTACAGTGAGAACACTGAGGAGCATCCCAGTACAGTGAGAATACTGGGGACCATCCCAGTAAAGTGAGAACAATGAGGACCATCGCTGTACAGTGAGAGCACTCGGGACCATCACAGTCCAGTGAGAACACTGAGGATCATCCCAGTACAGTGAGAACAGTGAGGATCATCCCAGTACAGTGAGAACACTGAAGACCATCCCAGTACAGTCAGAAAACTGAGGACCATCCCAGTACAGTGAGAATACCGAGGATCATTCCAGTACAGTGAGAACAATGAGGAGCATCCCAGTACAGTAAGAACACTGAGGACCATCCCAGTACTGTGAGAGCACTGAGGACCACCCCAGTACAGTGAGAACACTGGGGATCATCCCAGTACAGTGAGAGCACTGAGGACCATCCCAGTACAGTGAGAACACTGAGGACCACCCCAGTACAGTGAGCACACTGAGGATCATCCCAGTACAGTGAGAACACGGAGGAGCATCCCAGTACAGTGAGAACACTGGGGACCATCCCAGTACAGTGAGAACACCGAGGATCATCCCAGTACAGTGAGAACACTGAGGATCATCCCAGTACAGTGAGAGCACTGAGGACCATCCCAGTACAGTGAGAATACCGAGGATCATCCCAGTACAGTGAGAACACTGAGGATCATCCCAGTACAGTGAGAGCACTGAGGACCATCCCAGTACAGTGAGAACACTGAGGACCATCCCAGTACAGTGAGAACAATGAGGATCATCCCAGTACAGTGAGAACACTGGGGATAATCCCAGTACAGTGAGAACACTGAGGACCATCCCAGTACAGTGAGAACACTGGGGATC
The DNA here is from genome assembly GCF_037043375.1 of Chiloscyllium plagiosum. Lineage (NCBI taxonomy): Eukaryota > Metazoa > Chordata > Chondrichthyes > Orectolobiformes > Hemiscylliidae > Chiloscyllium > Chiloscyllium plagiosum. Next base: position 69,235,593 of record NW_028270143.1, on the reverse strand, counting down.
ATCCCAGTACAGTGAGAACACTGGGAATCATCCCAGTACCATGAGAACACTGAGGACCATCTCAGTACAGTGAGAACACGGAGGAGCATCCCAGTACAGTGAGAACACTGAGGACCATCCCAGTACAGTGAGAGCACTGGGAATCATCCCAGTACCATGAGAACACTGAGGACCATCTCAGTACAGTGAGAACACTGAGTATCATCCCAGTACAGTGAGAACACTGAGGACCATCCCAGTACAGTGAGAGCACTGAGGACCATTCCAGTACAGTGAGAACACTGAGGACCACCCCAGTACAGTGAGAACACTGAGGATCATCCCAGTACAGTGAGAACACTGAGGATCATCCCAGTACAGTGAGAACACTGGGGATCATCCCAGTACAGTGAGAATACCGAGGATCATCCCAGTACAGTGAGAACACTGAGGACCATCCCAGTACAGTGAGAACAATCAGGATCATCCCAGTGCAGTGAGAACACTGACGATCATCCCAGTACAGTGAGAACAATGAGGACCGTCCCAGTGCAGTGAGAGCACTGGGAATCATCCCAGTACCATGAGAACACTGAGGACCATCTCAGTACAGTGAGAACACGGAAGAGCATCCCAGTACAGTGAGAACACTGGGGATCATCCCAGTTCAGTGAGAACACTGAGGACCATCCCAGTACATTGAGAGCACTGGGAATCATCCCAGTGCCATGAGAACACTGAGGACCATCCCAGTAAAGTGAGAACACTGAGGATCATCCCTGTACAGTGAGAGCACGGAGGACCATCCCAGTACAGTCAGAAAACTGAGGACTATCTCAGTACAGTGAGAATACCGAGGATCATCCCAGTACAGTGAGAACACGGAGGACCATCCCAGTACATTGAGAAGACTGAGGACCATCCCAGGACAGTGAGAACACTGAGGATCATCCCAGTGCATTCAGAAAACTGAGGACCATCCCAGCACAGTGAGAATACCGAGGATCATCCCAGTACAGTGAGAACACGGAGGACCATCCCAGTACAGTGAGAACACTGAGGACCATCCCCGTACAGTGAGAACACTGGGACCATCCCAGTACAGCGAGATCACTGAGGACCATCCCAGTACAGTGAGAACACTGGGACCATCCCAGTACATTGAGAACACTGAGGACCATCCCCGTACAGTGACAACACTGGGGACCAACCCAGTACAGTGAGAACACTGAGGACCATCCCAGTACATTGAGAACACTGAGGACCATCCCAGTACAGTGGGAACACTGAGGACCATCCCAGTACAGTGAGGAAAATGAGGACCATCCCAGTACAGTGAGAACACTCGGGACAATCCCAGTACAGTGAGAACACTGGGACCATCCCAGTACATTGAGAACACTGAGGACCATCCCCGTACAGTGACAACACTGGGGACCAACCCAGTACAGTGAGAACACTGAGGACCATCCCAGTACATTGAGAACACTGAGGACCATCCCAGTACAGTGGGAACACTGAGGACCATCCCAGTACAGTGAGAACACTGAGGAGCATCCCAGTACAGTGAGAACACTGGGGACCATCCCAGTACAGTGAGAACAATGAGGACCATCCCAGTACAGTGAGAACACTCGGGACCATCCCAGTACAGTGAGAACAGTGAGGATCATCCCAGTACAGTGAGAACACTGGGGATCATCCCAGTACAGTGAGAACACTGAGGACCATCCCAGTAAAGTGAGAACACTGAGGATCATCCCTATACAGTGAGAACACTGAGGACCATCCCAGTACAGTCAGAAAACTGAGGACTATCTCAGTACAGTGAGAATACCGAGGATCATCCCAGTACAGTGAGAACACGGAGGACCATCCCAGTACAGTGAGAACACTGAGGACCATCCCAGGACAGTGAGAACACTGAGGATCATCCCAGTGCATTCAGAAAACTGAGGACCATCCCAGTACAGTGAGAATACCGAGGATCATCCCAGTACAGTGAGAACACAGAGGACCATCCCAGTACAGTGAGAACACTGAGGACCATCCCCGTACAGTGAGAACACTGGGACCATCCCAGTACAGCGAGAACACTGAGGACCATCCCAGTACAGTGAGAACACTGGGACCATCCCAGTACATTGAGAACACTGAGGACCATCCCCGTACAGTGACAACACTGGGGACCAACCCAGTACAGTGAGAACACTGAGGACCATCCCAGTACATTGAGAACACTGAGGACCATCCCAGTACAGTGGGAACACTGAGGACCATCCCAGTGCAGTGAGAAAAATGAGGACCATCCCAGTACAGTGAGAACACTCGGGACAATCCCAGTACAGTGAGAACACTGAGGAGCATCCCAGTACAGTGAGAATACTGGGGACCATCCCAGTAAAGTGAGAACAATGAGGACCATCCCTGTACAGTGAGAGCACTCAGGACCATCACAGTCCAGTGAGAACACTGAGGATCATCCCAGTACAGTGAGAACAGTGAGGATCATCCCAGTACAGTGAGAACACTGAGGACCATCCCCGTACAGTGACAACACTGGGGACCAACCCAGTACAGTGAGAACACTGAGGACCATCCCAGTACATTGAGAACACTGAGGACCATCCCAGTACAGTGGGAACACTGAGGATCATCCCAGTGCATTCAGAAAACTGAGGACCATCCCAGTACAGTGAGAATACCGAGGATCATCCCAGTACAGTGAGAACACGGAGGACCATCCCAGTACAGTGAGAACACTGAGGAACATCCCCGTACAGTGAGAACACTGGGACCATCCCAGTACAGCGAGATCACTGAGGACCATCCCCGTACAGTGACAACACTGGGGACCAACCCAGTACAGTGAGAACACTGAGGACCATCCCAGTACATTGAGAACACTGAGGACCATCCCAGTACAGTGGGAACACTGAGGACCATCCCAGTACAGTGAGGAAAATGAGGACCATCCCAGTACAGTGAGAACACTCGGGACAATCCCAGTACAGTGAGAACACTGGGACCATCCCAGTACACTGAGAACACTGAAGACCATCCCCGTACAGTGACAACACTGGGGACCAACCCAGTACAGTGAGAACACTGAGGACCATCCCAGTACATTGAGAACACTGAGGACCATCCCAGTACAGTGGGAACACTGAGGGCCATCCCAGTACAGTGAGAACACTGAGGAGCATCCCAGTACAGTGAGAACACTGGGGACCATCCCAGTACAGTGAGAACAATGAGGACCATCCCAGTACAGTGAGAACACTCGGGACCATCCCAGTACAGTGAGAACAGTGAGGATCATCCCAGTACAGTGAGAACACTGGGGATCATCCCAGTACAGTGAGAACACTGAGGACCATCCCAGTAAAGTGTGAACACTGAGGATCATCCCTGGACAGTGAGAACACTGAGGACCATCCCAGTACAGTCAGAAAACTGAGGACTATCTCAGTACAGTGAGAATACCGAGGATCATCCCAGTACAGTGAGAACACGGAGGACCATCCCAGTACAGTGAGAACACTGAGGACCATCCCAGGACAGTGAGAACACTGAGGATCATCCCAGTGCATTCAGAAAACTGAGGACCATCCCAGTACAGTGAGAATACCGAGGATCATCCCAGTACAGTGAGAACACGGAGGACCATCCCAGTACAGTGAGAACACTGAGGACCATCCCCGTACAGTGAGAACACTGGGACCATCCCAGTACAGTGAGAACACTGGGACCATCCCAGTACAGTGAGAACACTGGGACCATCCCAGTACATTGAGAACACTGAGGACCATCCCCGTACAGTGACAACACTGGGGACCAACCCAGTACAGTGAGAACACTGAGGACCATCCCAGTACATTGAGAACACTGAGGACCATCCCAGTACAGTGGGAACACTGAGGACCATCCCAGTGCAGTGAGAAAAATGAGGACCATCCCAGCACAGTGAGAACACTCGGGACAATCCCAGTACAGTGAGAACACTGAGGAGCATCCCAGTACAGTGAGAATACTGGGGACCATCCCAGTAAAGTGAGAACAATGAGGACCATCCCTGTACAGTGAGAGCACTCGGGACCATCACAGTCCAGTGAGAACACTGAGGATCATCCCAGTACAGTGAGAACAGTGAGGATCATCCCAGTACAGTGAGAACACTGAAGACCATCCCAGTACAGTCAGAAAACTGAGGACCATCCCAGTACAGTGAGAATACCGAGGATCATTCCAGTACAGTGAGAACAATGAGGAGCATCCCAGTACAGTAAGAACACTGAGGACCATCCCAGTACTGTGAGAGCACTGAGGACCATCCCAGTACAGTGAGAACACTGGGGATCATCCCAGTACAGTGAGAGCACTGAGGACCATCCCAGTACAGTGAGAACACTGAGGACCACCCCAGTACAGTGAGCACACTGAGGATCATCCCAGTACAGTGAGAACACTGGGGACCATCCCAGTACAGTGAGAACACCGAGGATCATCCCAGTACAGTGAGAACACTGAGGATCATCCCAGTACAGTGAGAGCACTGAGGACCATCCCAGTACAGTGAGAATACCGAGGATCATCCCAGTACAGTGAGAACACTGAGGATCATCCCAGTACAGTGAGAGCACTGAGGACCATCCCAGTACAGTGAGAACACTGAGGACCATCCCAGTACAGTGAGAACAATGAGGACCATCCCAGTACAGTGAGAACACTGGGACCATCCCAGTACATTGAGAACACTGAGGACCATCCCCGTACAGTGACAACACTGGGGACCAACCCAGTACAGTGAGAACACTGAGGACCATCCCAGTACATTGAGAACACTGAGGACCATCCCAGTACAGTGGGAACACTGAGGACCATCCCAGTACAGTGCGGAAAATGAGGACCATCCCAGTACAGTGAGAACACTCGGGACAATCCCAGTACAGTGAGAACACTGGGACCATCCCAGTACATTGAGAACACTGAGGACCATCCCCGTACAGTGACAACACTGGGGACCAACCCAGTGCAGTGAGAACACTGGGACCATCCCAGTACATTGAGAACACTGAGGACCATCCCCGTACAGTGACAACACTGGGGACCATCCCAGTACAGTGAGAACAATGAGGACCATCCCAGTACAGTGAGAACACTCGGGACCATCCCAGTACAGTGAGAACAGTGAGGATCATCCCAGTACAGTGAGAACACTGGGGATCATCCCAGTACAGTGAGAACACTGAGGACCATCCCAGTAAAGTGAGAACACTGAGGATCATCCCTGTACAGTGAGAACACTGAGGACCATCCCAGTACAGTCAGAAAACTGAGGACTATCTCAGTACAGTGAGAATACCGAGGATCATCCCAGTACAGTGAGAACACGGAGGACCATCCCAGTACAGTGAGAACACTGAGGACCATCCCAGGACAGTGAGAACACTGAGGATCATCCCAGTGCATTCAGAAAACTGAGGACCATCCCAGTACAGTGAGAATACCGAGGATCATCCCAGTACAGTGAGAACACGGAGGACCATCCCAGTACAGTGAGAACACTGAGGACCATCCCCGTACAGTGAGAACACTGGGACCATCCCAGTACAGCGAGAACACTGAGGACCATCCCAGTACAGTGAGAACACTGGGACCATCCCAGTACATTGAGAACACTGAGGACCATCCCCGTACAGTGACAACACTGGGGACCAACCCAGTACAGTGAGAACACTGAGGACCATCCCAGTACATTGAGAACACTGAGGACCATCCCAGTACAGTGGGAACACTGAGGACCATCCCAGTGCAGTGAGAAAAATGAGGACCATCCCAGTACAGTGAGAACACTCGGGACAATCCCAGTACAGTGAGAACACTGAGGAGCATCCCAGTACAGTGAGAATACTGGGGACCATCCCAGTAAAGTGAGAAAAATGAGGACCATCCCTGTACAGTGAGAGCACTCAGGACCATCACAGTCCAGTGAGAACACTGAGGATCATCCCAGTACAGTGAGAACACTGAGGACCATCCCAGTATATTGAGAACACTGAGGACCATCCCAGTACAGTGGGAACACTGAGGACCATCCCAGTGCAGTGAGAAAAATGAGGACCATCCCAGTACAGTGAGAACACTCGGGACAATCCCAGTACAGTGAGAACACTGAGGAGCATCCCAGTACAGTGAGAATACTGGGGACCATCCCAGTAAAGTGAGAACAATGAGGACCATCCCTGTACAGTGAGAGCACTCAGGACCATCACAGTCCAGTGAGAACACTGAGGATCATCCCAGTACAGTGAGAACAGTGAGGACCATCCCAGTACAGTGAGAATACCGAGGATCATTCCAGTACAGTGAGAACAATGAGGAGCATCCCAGTACAGTAAGAACACTGAGGACCATCCCAGTACTGTGAGAGCACTGAGGACCATCCCAGTACAGTGAGAACACTGGGGATCATCCCAGTACAGTGAGAGCACTGAGGACCATCCCAGTACAGTGAGAACACTGAGGACCACCCCAGTACAGTGAGCACACTGAGGATCATCCCAGTACAGTGAGAACACGGAGGAGCATCCCAGTACAGTGAGAACACTGGGGACCATCCCAGTACAGTGAGAATACCGAGGATCATCCCAGTACAGTGAGAACACTGAGGATCATCCCAGTACAGTGAGAGCACTGAGGACCATCCCAGTACAGTGAGAATACCGAGGATCATCCCAGTACAGTGAGAACACTGAGGATCATCCCAGTACAGTGAGAGCACTGAGGACCATCCCAGTACAGTGAGAACACTGAGGACCATCCCAGTACAGTGAGAACAATGAGGATCATCCCAGTACAGTGAGAACACTGGGGATAATCCCAGTACAGTGAGAACACTGAGGACCATCCCAGTACAGTGAGAACACTGGGGATCATCCCAGTACAGTGAGAACACTGGGAATCATCCCAGTACCATGAGAACACTGAGGACCATCTCAGTACAGTGAGAACACGGAGGAGCATCCCAGTACAGTGAGAACACTGAGGACCATCCCAGTACAGTGAGAGCACTGGGAATCATCCCAGTACCATGAGAACACTGAGGACCATCTCAGTACAGTGAGAACACTGAGTATCATCCCAGTACAGTGAGAACACTGAGGACCATCCCAGTACAGTGAGAGCACTGAGGACCATTCCAGTACAGTGAGAACACTGAGGACCACCCCAGTACAGTGAGAACACTGAGGATCATCCCAGTACAGTGAGAACACTGAGGATCATCCCAGTACAGTGAGAACACTGGGGATCATCCCAGTACAGTGAGAATACCGAGGATCATCCCAGTACAGTGAGAACACTGAGGACCATCCCAGTACAGTGAGAACAATCAGGATCATCCCAGTACAGTGAGAACACTGACGATCATCCCAGTTCAGTGAGAACAATGAGGACCATCCCAGTGCAGTGAGAGCACTGGGAATCATCCCAGTACCATGAGAACACTGAGGACCATCTCAGTACAGTGAGAACACGGAAGAGCATCCCAGTACAGTGAGAACACTGGGGATCATCCCAGTTCAGTGAGAACACTGAGGACCATCCCAGTACATTGAGAGCACTGGGAATCATCCCAGTACCATGAGAACACTGAGGACCATCTCAGTACAGTGAGAACACTGAGGACCATCCCAGTACAGTGAGAACACTGGGGATCATCCCAGTACAGTGAGAACACTGAGGACCATCCCACTACAGTGAGAACACTGAGGACCATCCCAGTACAGTGAGAGCACTGGGAATCATTCCAGTACAATGAGAACACTGAGGACCATCTCAGTACAGTGTGAACACGGAGGAGCATCCCAGTACAGTGAGAACACTGAGGACCATCCTAGTATGGTGAGAACACTGGGACCATCCCAGTGCAGTGAGAACACTGAGGACCATCCCAGTACAGTGAGAACACTGGGACCATCCCAGTACAGTGAGAACACTGAGGACCATCCCAGTACAGTGAGAACACTGAGGACCATCCCAGTAAAGTGAGAACACTGGGGATCATCACAGTAGCGTGAGAACACTGAGGACCATCGCAGTACAGTGAGAACACTGAGGACCATCCCAGTGCAGTGAGAACACTGAGGACCATCCCAGTACGGTGAGAACACTGAGGACCATCCCAGTACAGCGGAAACACTGAGGACCATCCCAAAACAGTGAGAACACTGGGGATCAGCCCAGTACAGTGAGAACACTGAGGACCATCCCAGTACAGTGAGAACACTGAGAACCATCCCAGTACAGTGAGAACACTGAGGACCGTCCCAGTACAGTGCTCACACTGAGAACCATCCCAGTACAGTGAGAACACTGAGGATCATCCCAGTACAGTGAGAACACTGGGACCATCCCAGTACAGTGAGAACAATGAGGACCATCCCAGTACAGTGAGAACTCTCGGGACCATCCCAGTACAGTGAGAACAATGAGGATCATCACAGTACAGTGAGAACACTGGGGATCATCCCAGTACAGTGAGAACACTGAGGAGAATCCCAGTACAGTGAGAATACCGAGGATCATCCCAGTACAGTGAGAACACTGAGGACCATCCCAGTACAGTGAGAGCACTGAGGACCATTCCAGTACAGTGAGAACACAGAGGACCACCCCAGTACAGTGAGAACACTGAGGATCATCCCAGTACAGTGAGAACACTGAGGATCATCCCAGTACAGTGAGAACACTGAGGACCATCCCAGTACAGTGAGAGCACTGAGGACCATTCCAGTACAGTGAGAACACTGGGAATCATCCCAGTACCATGAGAACACTGAGGACCATCTCAGTACAGTGAGAACACGGAGGAGCATCCCAGTACAGTGAGAACACTGAGGACCATCCCAGTACAGTGAGAACACTGGGGACCATCCCAGTACAGTGAGAACACTGAGGACCATCTCAGTACAGTGAGAACACTGTGGACCATCCCAGTATAGTGAGAACACTGGGACCATCCCAGTGCAGTGAGAACACTGAGGACCATCCCAGTACAGTGAGAACAATGAGGACAATCCCAGTACAGTGAGAACACTGAGGACCATCCCAGTACAGTGAGAACACTGAGGACCATCCCAGTACAGTGAGAACACTGAGGACCATCCCAGTACAGTGAGAACACTGGGGATCATCACAGTAGCGTGAGAACACTGAGGACCATCCCAGTACAGTGAGAACACTGAGGACCATCCCAGTACAGTGAGAACCCTGGGGACCATCCCAGTACAGCGGGAACACTGAGGACCATCCCAGTACAGTGAGAACACTGGGGATCAGCCCAGTACAGTGAGAACACTGAGGACCATCCCAGTACAGTGAGAACACTGGGGACCATCCCAGTACAGTGCTCACACTGAGAACCATCCCAGTACAGTGAGAACACTGAGAACCATCCCAGTACAGTGCTCACACTGAGAACCATCCCAGTACAGGGAGAACACTGAGGATCATCCCAGTACAGTGAGAACACTGGGACCATCCCAGTACAGTGAGAACAATGAGGACCATCCCAGCACAGTGAGAACACTCGGGACCATCCCAGTACAGTGAGAACAATGACGATCATCCCAGTACAGTGAGAACACTGGGGATCATCCCAGTACAGTGAGAACACTGAGGAGCATCCCAGTACAGTGAGAACACTGAGGACCATCCCAGTACATTCAGAAAACTGAGGACCATCCCAGTACAGTGAGAACAATCAGGATCATCCCAGTACAGTGAGAACACTGGGGATCATCCCAGTACAGTGAGAACACTGAGGACCATCCCAGTACAGTGAGAGCACTGGGAATCATCCCAGTACCATGAGAACACTGAGGACCATCTCAGTACAGTGAGAACACGGAGGAGCATCCCAGTACAGTGAGAACACTGGGGATCATCCCAGTACAGTGAGAGCACTGGGAATGATCCCAGTACCATGAGAACACTGAGGACCATCTCAGTACAGTGAGAACACTGAGGACCATCCAGGTACAGTTAGAGCACTGGGAATCATCCCAGTACAGTGAGAACACTGAGGACCATCTCAGTACAGTGTGAACACGGAGGAGCATCCCAGTGCAGTGAGAACACTGGGAATAATCCCAGTACAGTGAGAACACTGAGGACCATCTCAGTACAGTGTGAACACGGAGGAGCATCCCAGTACAGTGAGAGCACTGGGAATCATCCCAGTACCATGAGAACACTGAGGACCATCTCAGTACAGTGAGAACACTGAGGACCATCCCAGTACAGTGAGAACACTGGGGATCATCCCAGTACAGTGAGAACACTGAGGACTATCTCAGTACAGTGTGAACACGGAGGAGAATCCCAGTAAAGTGAGAGCACTGGGAATCAGCCCAGTACAGTGCTCACACTGAGAACCATCCCAGGACAGTGAGAACACTGAGGACCGTCCCAGTACAGTGCTCACACTGAGAGCAATCCCAGTACAGTGAGAACACTGAGGATCATCCCAGTACAGTGAGAACACTGGGACCATCCCAGTACAGTGTGAACACGGAGGAGCATCCCAGTACAGTGAGAACACTGAGGACCATCCCAGTATGGTGAGAACACTGGGACCATCCCAGTGCAGTGAGAACACTGAGGACCATCCCAGTACAGTGAGAACACTGGGACCATCCCAGTACAGTGAGAACACTGAGGACCATCCCAGTACAGTGAGAACACTGAGGACCATCCCAGTAAAGTGAGAACACTGGGGATCATCACAGTAGCGTGAGAACACTGAGGACCATCGCAGTACAGTGAGAACACTGAGGACCATCCCAGTGCAGTGAGAACACTGAGGACCATCCCAGTACAGTGAGAACACTGAGGACCATCCCAGTACAGCGGAAACACTGAGGACCATCCCAGTACAGTGAGAACACTGGGGATCAGCCCAGTACAGTGAGAACACTGAGGACCATCCCAGTACAGTGAGAACACTGAGAACCATCCCAGTACAGTGAGAACACTGAGGACCGTCCCAGTACAGTGCTCACACTGAGAACCATCCCAGTACAGTGAGAACACTGAGGATCATCCCAGTACAGTGAGAACACTGGGACCATCCCAGTACAGTGAGAACAATGAGGACCATCCCAGTACAGTGAGAACACTCGGGACCATCCCAGTACAGTGAGAACAATGAGGATCATCACAGTACAGTGAGAACACTGGGGATCATCCCAGTACAGTGAGAACACTGAGGAGAATCCCAGTACAGTGAGAATACCGAGGATCATCCCAGTACAGTGAGAACACTGAGGACCATCCCAGTACAGTGAGAGCACTGAGGACCATTCCAGTACAGTGAGAACACAGAGGACCACCCCAGTACAGTGAGAACACTGAGGATCATCCCAGTACAGTGAGAACACTGAGGATCATCCCAGTACAGTGAGAACACTGAGGACCATCCCAGTACAGTGAGAGCACTGAGGACCATTCCAGTACAGTGAGAACACTGGGAATCATCCCAGTACCATGAGAACACTGAGGACCATCTCAGTACAGTGAGAACACGGAGGAGCATCCCAGTACAGTGAGAACACTGAGGACCATCCCAGTACAGTGAGAACACTGGGGACCATCCCAGTACAGTGAGAACACTGAGGACCATCTCAGTACAGTGAGAACACTGTGGACCATCCCAGTATAGTGAGAACACTGGGACCATCCCAGTGCAGTGAGAACACTGAGGACCATCCCAGTACAGTGAGAACAATGAGGACAATCCCAGTACAGTGAGAACACTGAGGACCATCCCAGTACAGTGAGAACACTGAGGACCATCCCAGTACAGTGAGAACACTGAGGACCATCCCAGTACAGTGAGAACACTGGGGATCATCACAGTAGCGTGAGAACACTGAGGACCATCCCAGTACAGTGAGAACACTGAGGACCATCCCAGTACAGTGAGAACCCTGGGGACCATCCCAGTACAGCGGGAACACTGAGGACCATCCCAGTACAGTGAGAACACTGGGGATCAGCCCAGTACAGTGAGAACACTGAGGACCATCCCAGTACAGTGAGAACACTGGGGACCATCCCAGTACAGTGCTCACACTGAGAACCATCCCAGTACAGTGAGAACACTGAGAACCATCCCAGTACAGTGCTCACACTGAGAACCATCCCAGTACAGGGAGAACACTGGGGATCATCCCAGTACAGTGAGAACAATGAGGACCATCCCAGTACAGTGAGAGCACTGGGAATCATCCCAGTACCATGAGAACACTGAGGACCATCTCAGTACAGTGAGAACACTGGGACCATCCCAGTGCAGTGAGAACACTGAGGACCATCCCAGTACAGTGAGAACAATGAGGACAATCCCAGTACAGTGAGAACACTGAGGACCATCTCAGTACAGTGAGAACACGGAGGAGCATCCCAGTACAGTGACAACACTGAGGACCATCCCAGTACAGTGAGAACACTGGGGACCATCCCAGTACAGTGAGAACACTGAGGACCATCTCAGTACAGTGAGAACACTGTGGACCATCCCAGTATAGTGAGAACACTGGGACCATCCCAGTGCAGTGAGAACACTGAGGACCATCCCAGTACAGTGAGAACAATGAGGACAATCCCAGTACAGTGAGAACACTGAGGACCATCCCAGTACAGTGAGAACACTGAGGACCATCCCAGTACAGTGAGAACACTGAGGACCATCCCAGTACAGTGAGAACACTGGGGATCATCACAGTAGCGTGAGAACACTGAGGACCATCCCAGTACAGTGAGAACACTGAGGACCATCCCAGTACAGTGAGAACCCTGGGGACCATCCCAGTACAGCGGGAACACTGAGGACCATCCCAGTACAGTGAGAACACTGAGGACCATCCCAGTACAGTGAGAACACTGAGGACCATCCCAGTACAGTGAGAACCCTGGGGACCATCCCAGTACAGCGGGAACACTGAGGACCATCCCAGTACAGTGAGAACACTGGGGATCAGCCCAGTACAGTGAGAACACTGAGGACCATCCCAGTACAGTGAGAACACTGGGGACCATCCCAGTACAGTGCTCACACTGAGAACCATCCCAGTACAGTGAGAACACTGAGAACCATCCCAGTACAGTGCTCACACTGAGAACCATCCCAGTACAGGGAGAACACTGGGGATCATCCCAGTACAGTGAGAACAATGAGGACCATCCCAGTACAGTGAGAGCACTGGGAATCATCCCAGTACCATGAGAACACTGAGGACCATCTCAGTACAGTGAGAACACTGGGACCATCCCAGTGCAGTGAGAACACTGAGGACCATCCCAGTACAGTGAGAACAATGAGGACAATCCCAGTACAGTGAGAACACTGAGGACCATCTCAGTACAGTGAGAACACGGAGGAGCATCCCAGTACAGTGACAACACTGAGGACCATCCCAGTACAGTGAGAACACTGGGGACCATCCCAGTACAGTGAGAACACTGAGGACCATCTCAGTACAGTGAGAACACTGTGGACCATCCCAGTATAGTGAGAACACTGGGACCATCCCAGTGCAGTGAGAACACTGAGGACCATCCCAGTACAGTGAGAACAATGAGGACAATCCCAGTACAGTGAGAACACTGAGGACCATCCCAGTACAGTGAGAACACTGAGGACCATCCCAGTACAGTGAGAACACTGAGGACCATCCCAGTACAGTGAGAACACTGGGGATCATCACAGTAGCGTGAGAACACTGAGGACCATCCCAGTACAGTGAGAACACTGAGGACCATCCCAGTACAGTGAGAACCCTGGGGACCATCCCAGTACAGCGGGAACACTGAGGACCATCCCAGTACAGTGAGAACACTGGGGATCAGCCCAGTACAGTGAGAACACTGAGGACCATCCCAGTACAGTGAGAACGCTGGGGACCATCCCAGTACAGTGCTCACACTGAGAACCATCCCAGTACAGTGAGAACACTGAGAACCATCCCAGTACAGTGCTCACACTGAGAACCATCCCAGTACAGGGAGAACACTGAGGATCATCCCAGTACAGTGAGAACACTGGGACCATCCCAGTACAGTGAGAACAATGAGGACCATCCCAGCACAGTGAGAACACTCGGGACCATCCCAGTACAGTGAGAACAATGACGATCATCCCAGTACAGTGAGAACACTGGGGATCATCCCAGTACAGTGAGAACACTGAGGAGCATCCCAGTACAGTGAGAACACTGAGGACCATCCCAGTACATTCAGAAAACTGAGGACCATCCCAGTACAGTGAGAACAATCAGGATCATCCCAGTACAGTGAGAACACTGGGGATCATCCCAGTACAGTGAGAACACTGAGGACCATCCCAGTACAGTGAGAGCACTGGGAATCATCCCAGTACCATGAGAACACTGAGGACCATCTCAGTACAGTGAGAACACGGAGGAGCATCCCAGTACAGTGAGAACACTGGGGATCATCCCAGTACAGTGAGAGCACTGGGAATGATCCCAGTACCATGAGAACACTGAGGACCATCTCAGTACAGTGAGAACACTGAGGACCATCCAGGTACAGTTAGAGCACTGGGAATCATCCCAGTACAGTGAGAACACTGAGGACCATCTCAGTACAGTGTGAACACGGAGGAGCATCCCAGTGCAGTGAGAACACTGGGAATAATCCCAGTACAGTGAGAACACTGAGGACCATCTCAGTACAGTGTGAACACGGAGGAGCATCCCAGTACAGTGAGAGCACTGGGAATCATCCCAGTACCATGAGAACACTGAGGACCATCTCAGTACAGTGAGAACACTGAGGACCATCCCAGTACAGTGAGAACACTGGGGATCATCCCAGTACAGTGAGAACACTGAGGACTATCTCAGTACAGTGTGAACACGGAGGAGAATCCCAGTAAAGTGAGAGCACTGGGAATCAGCCCAGTACAGTGCTCACACTGAGAACCATCCCAGGACAGTGAGAACACTGAGGACCGTCCCAGTACAGTGCTCACACTGAGAGCAATCCCAGTACAGTGAGAACACTGAGGATCATCCCAGTACAGTGAGAACACTGGGACCATCCCAGTACAGTGAGAACAATGAGGACCATCCCAGTACAGTGAGAACACTCGGGACCATCCGAGTACAGTGAGAACAATGTGGATCATCACAGTACAGTGAGAACACTGGGGATCATCCCAGTACAGTGAGAACACTGAGGAGCATCCCAATACAGTGAGAATACCGAGGATCATCCCAGTACAGTGAGAACACTGAGGACCATCCCAGTACAGTGAGAACACTGGGGACCATCCCAGTACAGTGAGAACACTGAGGATCATCCCAGTACAGTGAGAACACTGGGACCATCCCAGTACAGTGAGAACAATGATGACCATCCCAGTACAGTGAGAACACTCGGGACCATCCCAGTACAGTGAGAACAATGTGGATCATCACAGTACAGTGAGAACACTGGGGATCATCCCAGTACAGTGAGAATACCGAGGATCATCCCAGTACAGTGAGAACACTGAGGACCATCCCAGTACAGTGAGAACACTGGGAATCATCCCAGTACCATGAGAACACTGAGGACCATCTCAGTACAGTGAGAACACGGAGGAGCATCCCAGTACAGTGAGAACACTGAGGACCATCCCAGTACAGTGAGAGCACTGGGAATCATCCCAGTACCATGAGAACAGTGAGGACCATCTCAGTACAGTGAGAACACTGAGGATCATCTCAGTACAGTGAGAACACTGAGGACCATCCCAGTACAGTGAGACACTGAGGACCATTCCAGTACAGTGAGAACACTGAGGATCATCCCAGTACAGTGAGAACACTGGGGATCATCCCAGTACAGTGAGAATACCGAGGATCATCCCAGTACAGTGAGAACACTGAGGATCATCCCAGTACAGTGAGAACACTGAGGACCATCCCAGTACAGTGAGAACAATCAGGATCATCCCAGTACAGTGAGAACACTGGGGATCATCCCAGTACAGTGAGAACAATGAGGACCATCCCAGTACAGTGAGAGCACTGGGAATCATCCCAGTACCATGAGAACACTGAGGACCATCTCAGTACAGTGAGAACACGGAAGAGCATCCCAGTACAGTGAGAACACTGGGGATCATCCCAGTTCAGTGAGAACACTGAGGACCATCCCTGTACAGTGAGAGCACTGGGAATCATCCCAGTACCATGAGAACACTGAGGACCATCTCAGTACAGTGAGAACACTGGGGTCATCCCAGTACAGTGAGAACACTGAGGACCATCCCACTACAGTGAGAACACTGAGGACCATCCCAGTACAGTGAGGGCACTGGGAATCATCCCAGTACAATGAGAACACTGAGGACCATCTCAGTACAGTGTGAACACGGAGGAGCAGCCCAGTACAGTGAGAACACTGAGGACCATCCCAGTATAGTGAGAACACTGGGACCATCCCAGTGCAGTGAGAACACTGAGGACCATCCCAGTACAGTGAGAACACTGGGGATCATCCCAGTACAGTGAGAACACTGAGGACCATCCCAGTACAGTGGGAACACTGAGGGCCATCCCAGTACAGCGGGAACACTGAGAACCATCCCAGTACAGTGAGAACACTGGGGATCAGCCCAGTACAGTGAGAACACTGAGGACCATCCCAGTACAGTGAGAACACTGGGGACCATCCCAGTACAGTGCTCACACTGACAACCATCCCAGTACAGTGATAACACTGAGGATCATCCCAGTACAGTGAGAACACTGGGCCATCCCAGTACATTGAGAATACTGAGGACCATCCCAGTACATTCAGAAAACTGAGAACCATCCCAGTACAGTGAGAATACCGAGGATCATCCCAGTACAGTGAGAACACTGAGGACCATCCCAGTACAGTGAGAATACTGAGGACCATCCCAGTACATTCATAAAAATGAGGACCATCCCAGTACAGTGAGAATACCGAGGATCATCCCAGTACAGTGAGAGCACTGAGGACCATCCCACTACTGTGAGAACACTGAGGACCATCCCAGTACAATCAGAGCACTGGGAATCACCCCAGTACCATGAGAACACTGAGGACCATCCCAGTACAGTGAGAACACGGAGGAGCATCCCAGTACAGTGAGAACACTGGGGATCATCCCAGTACAGTGAGAACACTGAGGACCATCCCAGTACAGTGAGAACACTGGGACCTTCCCAGTACAGTGAGAACAATGAGGACCATCCCAGTACAGTGAGAACACTGAGGAGCATCCCAGTACAGTGAGAGCACTGGGAATCATCCCAGTACAGTGAGAACACTGGGACCATCCCAGTTCAGTGAGAATACCGAGGATCATCCCAGTACAGTGAGAACAATGAGGACCATCCCAGTACAGTGAGAGCACTGAGGACCATTCCAGTACAGTGAGAACACTGAGGACCATCCCAGTACAGTGAGAACACTGAGGAGCATCCCCGTACAGTGAGAACAGTGGGGACCATCCAAGTACAGTGCTCACACTGAGGACCATCCCCGTACAGTGAGAACACTGAGGACCATCCCAGTACAGTGAGAATACCGAGGATCATCCCAGTACAGTGAGAGCACTGAGGACCATCCCAGTACAGTGAGAACACTGAGGACCATCCCAGTACAGTCAGAGCACTGGGAATCATCCCAGTACCATGAGAACACTGAGGACCATCCCAGTACAGTGAGAACACTGAGGACCATCCCCGTACAGTGAGAACACTGAGGACCATCCCAGTACAGTGAGAACACTGGGACCATCCCACTACAGTGAGAACACTGAGGACCATCCCAGTACAGCGAGAACACTGAGGACCATCCCAGTACAGTGAGAACACTGGGGATCATCCCAGTACAGTGAGAACACTGAGGACCATCCCAGTACAGTGAGAACACTCGGGACCATCCCAGTACAGTGCTCACACTGAGAACCATCCCAGTATAGTGAGAACACTGAGGATCATCCCAGTACAGTGAGAACACTGGGACCATCCCAGTACAGTGAGAACAATGAGGACCATCCCAGTACAGTGAGAACACTCGGGACCATCCCAGTACGGTGAGAACAGTGAGGATTATCCCAGTACAGTGAGAACACTGGGGATCATCCCAGTACAGTGAGAACACTGAGGACCATCCCAGTACAGTCAGAAAACTGAGGACCATCCCAGTACAGTGAGAATACCGAGGATCATCCCAGTACAGTGAGAACACTGAGGACCATCCCAGTACAGTGAGAACAATGAGGACCATCCCAGTACAGTGAGGATACTGAGGACCATCCCAGTACATTCAGAAAACTGAGGACCATCCCAGTACAGTGAGAATACCGAGGATCATCCCAGTACAGTGAGAGCACTGAGGACCATCCCAGTACAGTGAGAACACTCGGGACCATCCCAGTACAGTCAGAGTACTGGGAATCATCCCAGTACCATGAGAACACTGAGGACCATCCCAGTACAGTGAGAATACCGAGGAGCATCCCAGTACAGTGAGAGCACTGGGAATCATCCCAGTACAGTGAGAACACTGGGACCATCCCAGTTCAGTGAGAATACCGAGGATCATCCCAGTACAGTGAGAACACTGAGGGATGGTTCTCAGTTTTCTGAATGTACTGGGATGGTCCTCAGTATTCTCAATGTACTGGGATGGCCCAGTGTTCTCACTGTACTGGGATGGTCCTCAGTGTTCTCACTGTACGGGGATGGTCCTCAGTGTGAGCACTGTACTTGGATGGTCCCCACTGTTCTCACTGTATGGGGATGGTCCTCAGTGTTCTCACTGTACGGGGATGCTCCTCAGTGTGAGCACTTTACTGGGATGGACCCCAGTGTTCTCACTGTACTGGGATGGTCCTCATTGTTCTCACTGTACTGGGATGGTCCTCAGTGCTCTCACTGTACTGGGATGGTCCTCAGTGTTCTCACTGTACTGGAATGGTCCTCAGTGCTCTCACTGTACTGGGATGGTCCTCATTGTTCTCACTGTACTGGGATGATCCTCGGTATTCTCACTGAACTGGGATGGTCCCAGTGTTCTCACTGTACTGGGATGATTCCCAGTGCTCTCACTGTACTGGGATGCTCCTCAGTGTTCTCACTGTACTGGGATGGTCCTCATTGTTCTCACTGTACTGGGAAGGTCCCAGTGTTCTCACTGTACTGGGATGGTCCTCAGTGTTCTCACTGTACTGGGATGATCCCCAGTGTTCTCACTGTACTGGGATGCTCCTCCGTGTTCTCACTGTACTGGGATGGTCCTCAGTGTTCTCATGGTACTGGGGTGATTCCCAGTGCTCTGATTGTACTGCGATGGTCCTCAGTGTTCTCACAGTAGTGGGATGGTCCTCAGTGCTCTCACTGTACTGGGATGATCCTCGGTATTCTCACTGTACTGGGATGGTCCTCATTTTTATGAGGACACTGAGGCCCATCCCAGTACAGTGAGAACACTGGGCCATCCCAGTACATTGAGAATACTGAGGACCATCCCAGTACATTCAGAAAACTGACGACCATCCCAGTAGAGTAAGAATACTGAGGATCATCCCAGTACAGTGAGAGCACTGAGGACCATCCCAGTACAGATGAGAACACTGAGGACCATCCCAGCACTGTCAGAGCACTGGGAATTATCCCAGTACCATGAGAACACTGAGGACCATCCCCGTACAGTGAGAACACTGAGGACCATCCCAGTACAGTGAGAGCACTGGGAATCATCCCTGTACCATGAGAACACTGAGGACCATCTCAGTACAGTGAGAACACGGAGGAGCATCCCAGTACAGTGAGAACACTGGGGATCATCCCAGTACAGTGAGAGCACTGGGAATCATCCCAGTACCATGAGAACACTGAGGACCATCTCAGTACAGTGAGAACACTGAGGACCATCCAGGTACAGTTAGAGCACTGGGAATCATCCCAGTACAGTGAGAACACTGAGGACCATCCCAGTACAGTGAGAACAATGAGGACCATCCCA
The DNA here is from genome assembly GCF_037043375.1 of Chiloscyllium plagiosum. Lineage (NCBI taxonomy): Eukaryota > Metazoa > Chordata > Chondrichthyes > Orectolobiformes > Hemiscylliidae > Chiloscyllium > Chiloscyllium plagiosum. The sequence goes on along the minus strand of NW_028270143.1, from coordinate 69,215,535 downwards.
GTACAGTGAGGATACTGAGGACCATCCCAGTACATTCAGAAAACTGAGGACCATCCCAGTACAGTGAGAATACCGAGGATCATCCCAGTACAGTGAGAGCACTGAGGACCATCCCAGTACAGTGAGAACACTCGGGACCATCCCAGTACAGTCAGAGCACTGGGAATCATCCCAGTACCATGAGAACACTGAGGACCATCCCAGTACAGTGAGAATACCGAGGAGCATCCCAGTACAGTGAGAGCACTGGGAATCATCCCAGTACAGTGAGAACACTGGGACCATCCCAGTTCAGTGAGAATACCGAGGATCATCCCAGTACAGTGAGAACACTGAGGACCATCCCAGTACAGTGAGAGCACTGAGGACCATCCCAGTACAGTGAGAACACTGAGGACCATCCCGGTACAGTGAGTACACTGAGGACCATCCCCGTACAGTGAGAACACTGGGGACCATCCAAGTACAGTGTTCACACTGAGGACCATCCCCGTACAGTGAGAACACTGAGGCCCATCCCAGTACAGTGAGAACACTGGGCCATCCCAGTACATTGAGAATACTGAGGACCATCCCAGTACATTCAGAAAACTGACGACCATCCCAGTAGAGTGAGAATACTGAGGATCATCCCAGTACAGTGAGAGCACTGAGGACCATCCCAGTACAGATGAGAACACTGAGGACCATCCCAGCACTGTCAGAGCACTGGGAATCATCCCAGTACCATGAGAACACTGAGGACCATCCCCGTACAGTGAGAACACTGAGGACCATCCCAGTACAGTGAGAGCACTGGGAATCATCCCTGTACCATGAGAACACTGAGGACCATCTCAGTACAGTGAGAACACGGAGGAGCATCCCAGTACAGTGAGAACACTGGGGATCATCCCAGTACAGTGAGAGCACTGGGAATCATCCCAGTACCATGAGAACACTGAGGACCATCTCAGGACAGTGAGAACACTGAGGACCATCCCAGTACAGTGAGAACACTGGGGGTCATCCCAGTACAGTGAGAACACTGAGGACCATCCCAGTACAGTGAGAGCACTGGGAATCATCCCAGTACAGTGAGAACACTGAGGACCATCTCAGTACAGTGTGAACACGGAGGAGCATCCCAGTACAGTGAGAGCACTGCGAATCATCCCAGTACCATGAGAACACTGAGGACCATCTCAGTACAGTGAGAACACTGAGGACCATCCCAGTACAGTGAGAACACTGGGGATCTTCCCAGTACAGTGAGAACACTGAGGACCATCCCAGTACAGTGAGAACACTGAGGACCATCCCAGTACAGTGAGAGCACTGGGAATCATCCCAGTACAGTGAGAACACTGAGGACCATCCCAGTACAGTGAGAGCACTGAGGACCATCCCAGTACAGTGAGAACACTGAGGACCATCCCGGTACAGTGCTCACACTGAGGACCATCCCAGTACAGTGAGTACACTGAGGACCATCCCCGTACAGTGAGAACACTGGGGACCATCCAAGTACAGTGTTCACACTGAGGACCATCCCCGTACAGTGAGAACACTGAGGCCCATCCCAGTACAGTGAGAACACTGGGCCATCCCAGTACATTGAGAATACTGAGGACCATCCCAGTACATTCAGAAAACTGACGACCATCCCAGTAGAGTGAGAATACTGAGGATCATCCCAGTACAGTGAGAGCACTGAGGACCATCCCAGTACAGATGAGAACACTGAGGACCATCCCAGCACTGTCAGAGCACTGGGAATCATCCCAGTACCATGAGAACACTGAGGACCATCCCCGTACAGTGAGAACACTGAGGACCATCCCAGTACAGTGAGAGCACTGGGAATCATCCCTGTACCATGAGAACACTGAGGACCATCTCAGTACAGTGAGAACACGGAGGAGCATCCCAGTACAGTGAGAACACTGGGGATCATCCCAGTACAGTGAGAGCACTGGGAATCATCCCAGTACCATGAGAACACTGAGGACCATCTCAGTACAGTGAGAACACTGAGGACCATCCAGGTACAGTTAGAGCACTGGGAATCATCCCAGTACAGTGAGAACACTGAGGACCATCCCAGTACAGTGAGAACAATGAGGACCATCCCAGTACAGTGAGGATACTGAGGACCATCCCAGTACATTCAGAAAACTGAGGACCATCCCAGTACAGTGAGAATACCGAGGATCATCCCAGTACAGTGAGAGCACTGAGGACCATCCCAGTACAGTGAGAACACTCGGGACCATCCCAGTACAGTCAGAGCACTGGGAATCATCCCAGTACCATGAGAACACTGAGGACCATCCCAGTACAGTGAGAATACCGAGGAGCATCCCAGTACAGTGAGAGCACTGGGAATCATCCCAGTACAGTGAGAACACTGGGACCATCCCAGTTCAGTGAGAATACCGAGGATCATCCCAGTACAGTGAGAACACTGAGGACCATCCCAGTACAGTGAGAGCACTGAGGACCATCCCAGTACAGTGAGAACACTGAGGACCATCCCGGTACAGTGCTCACACTGAGGACCATCCCAGTACAGTGAGTACACTGAGGACCATCCCCGTACAGTGAGAACACTGGGGACCATCCAAGTACAGTGTTCACACTGAGGACCATCCCAGTACAGTGAGAGCACTGAGGACCATCCCAGTACAGTGAGAACACTGAGGACCATCCCGGTACAGTGCTCACACTGAGGACCATCCCCGTACAGTGAGAACACTGAGGACCATCCCAGTACAGTGAGAATACCGAGGATCATCCCAGTACAGTGAGAGCACTGAGGACCATCCCAGTACAGTGAGAACACTGAGGACCATCCCAGTACAGTCAGAGCACTGGGAATCATCCCAGTACCATGAGAACACTGAGGACCATCCCAGTACAGTGAGAACACTGAGGACCATCCCCGTACAGTGAGAACACTGAGGACCATCCCAGTACAGTGAGAACACTGGGACCATCCCACTACAGTGAGAACACTGAGGACCATCCCAGTACAGCGAGAACACTGAGGACCATCCCAGTACAGTGAGAACACTGGGGATCATCCCAGTACAGTGAGAACACTGAGGACCATCCCAGTACAGTGAGAACACTCGGGACCATCCCAGTACAGTGCTCACACTGAGAACCATCCCAGTATAGTGAGAACACTGAGGATCATCCCAGTACAGTGAGAACACTGGGACCATCCCAGTACAGTGAGAACAATGAGGACCATCCCAGTACAGTGAGAACACTCGGGACCATCCCAGTACGGTGAGAACAGTGAGGATTATCCCAGTACAGTGAGAACACTGGGGATCATCCCAGTACAGTGAGAACACTGAGGACCATCCCAGTACAGTCAGAAAACTGAGGACCATCCCAGTACAGTGAGAATACCGAGGATCATCCCAGTACAGTGAGAACACTGAGGACCATCCCAGTACAGTGAGAACAATGAGGACCATCCCAGTACAGTGAGGATACTGAGGACCATCCCAGTACATTCAGAAAACTGAGGACCATCCCAGTACAGTGAGAATACCGAGGATCATCCCAGTACAGTGAGAGCACTGAGGACCATCCCAGTACAGTGAGAACACTCGGGACCATCCCAGTACAGTCAGAGTACTGGGAATCATCCCAGTACCATGAGAACACTGAGGACCATCCCAGTACAGTGAGAATACCGAGGAGCATCCCAGTACAGTGAGAGCACTGGGAATCATCCCAGTACAGTGAGAACACTGGGACCATCCCAGTTCAGTGAGAATACCGAGGATCATCCCAGTACAGTGAGAACACTGAGGGATGGTTCTCAGTTTTCTGAATGTACTGGGATGGTCCTCAGTATTCTCAATGTACTGGGATGGCCCAGTGTTCTCACTGTACTGGGATGGTCCTCAGTGTTCTCACTGTACGGGGATGGTCCTCAGTGTGAGCACTGTACTTGGATGGTCCCCACTGTTCTCACTGTATGGGGATGGTCCTCAGTGTTCTCACTGTACGGGGATGCTCCTCAGTGTGAGCACTTTACTGGGATGGACCCCAGTGTTCTCACTGTACTGGGATGGTCCTCATTGTTCTCACTGTACTGGGATGGTCCTCAGTGCTCTCACTGTACTGGGATGGTCCTCAGTGTTCTCACTGTACTGGAATGGTCCTCAGTGCTCTCACTGTACTGGGATGGTCCTCATTGTTCTCACTGTACTGGGATGATCCTCGGTATTCTCACTGAACTGGGATGGTCCCAGTGTTCTCACTGTACTGGGATGATTCCCAGTGCTCTCACTGTACTGGGATGCTCCTCAGTGTTCTCACTGTACTGGGATGGTCCTCATTGTTCTCACTGTACTGGGAAGGTCCCAGTGTTCTCACTGTACTGGGATGGTCCTCAGTGTTCTCACTGTACTGGGATGATCCCCAGTGTTCTCACTGTACTGGGATGCTCCTCCGTGTTCTCACTGTACTGGGATGGTCCTCAGTGTTCTCATGGTACTGGGGTGATTCCCAGTGCTCTGATTGTACTGCGATGGTCCTCAGTGTTCTCACAGTAGTGGGATGGTCCTCAGTGCTCTCACTGTACTGGGATGATCCTCGGTATTCTCACTGTACTGGGATGGTCCTCATTTTTATGAGGACACTGAGGCCCATCCCAGTACAGTGAGAACACTGGGCCATCCCAGTACATTGAGAATACTGAGGACCATCCCAGTACATTCAGAAAACTGACGACCATCCCAGTAGAGTAAGAATACTGAGGATCATCCCAGTACAGTGAGAGCACTGAGGACCATCCCAGTACAGATGAGAACACTGAGGACCATCCCAGCACTGTCAGAGCACTGGGAATTATCCCAGTACCATGAGAACACTGAGGACCATCCCCGTACAGTGAGAACACTGAGGACCATCCCAGTACAGTGAGAGCACTGGGAATCATCCCTGTACCATGAGAACACTGAGGACCATCTCAGTACAGTGAGAACACGGAGGAGCATCCCAGTACAGTGAGAACACTGGGGATCATCCCAGTACAGTGAGAGCACTGGGAATCATCCCAGTACCATGAGAACACTGAGGACCATCTCAGTACAGTGAGAACACTGAGGACCATCCAGGTACAGTTAGAGCACTGGGAATCATCCCAGTACAGTGAGAACACTGAGGACCATCCCAGTACAGTGAGAACAATGAGGACCATCCCAGTACAGTGAGGATACTGAGGACCATCCCAGTACATTCAGAAAACTGAGGACCATCCCAGTACAGTGAGAATACCGAGGATCATCCCAGTACAGTGAGAGCACTGAGGACCATCCCAGTACAGTGAGAACACTCGGGACCATCCCAGTACAGTCAGAGCACTGGGAATCATCCCAGTACCATGAGAACACTGAGGACCATCCCAGTACAGTGAGAATACCGAGGAGCATCCCAGTACAGTGAGAGCACTGGGAATCATCCCAGTACAGTGAGAACACTGGGACCATCCCAGTTCAGTGAGAATACCGAGGATCATCCCAGTACAGTGAGAACACTGAGGACCATCCCATTACAGTGAGAGCACTGAGGACCATCCCAGTACAGTGAGAACACTGAGGACCATCCCGGTACAGTGAGTACACTGAGGACCATCCCCGTACAGTGAGAACACTGAGGCCCATCCCAGTACAGTGAGAACACTGGGCCATCCCAGTACATTGAGAATACTGAGGACCATCCCAGTACATTCAGAAAACTGACGACCATCCCAGTAGAGTGAGAATACTGAGGATCATCCCAGTACAGTGAGAGCACTGAGGACCATCCCAGTACAGATGAGAACACTGAGGACCATCCCAGCACTGTCAGAGCACTGGGAATCATCCCAGTACCATGAGAACACTGAGGACCATCCCCGTACAGTGAGAACACTGAGGACCATCCCAGTACAGTGAGAGCACTGGGAATCATCCCTGTACCATGAGAACACTGAGGACCATCTCAGTACAGTGAGAACACGGAGGAGCATCCCAGTACAGTGAGAACACTGGGGATCATCCCAGTACAGTGAGAGCACTGGGAATCATCCCAGTACCATGAGAACACTGAGGACCATCTCAGGACAGTGAGAACACTGAGGACCATCCCAGTACAGTGAGAACACTGGGGGTCATCCCAGTACAGTGAGAACACTGAGGACCATCCCAGTACAGTGAGAGCACTGGGAATCATCCCAGTACAGTGAGAACACTGAGGACCATCTCAGTACAGTGTGAACACGGAGGAGCATCCCAGTACAGTGAGAGCACTGCGAATCATCCCAGTACCATGAGAACACTGAGGACCATCTCAGTACAGTGAGAACACTGAGGACCATCCCAGTACAGTGAGAACACTGGGGATCTTCCCAGTACAGTGAGAACACTGAGGACCATCCCAGTACAGTGAGAACACTGAGGACCATCCCAGTACAGTGAGAGCACTGGGAATCATCCCAGTACAGTGAGAACACTGAGGACCATCCCAGTACAGTGAGAGCACTGAGGACCATCCCAGTACAGTGAGAACACTGAGGACCATCCCGGTACAGTGCTCACACTGAGGACCATCCCAGTACAGTGAGTACACTGAGGACCATCCCCGTACAGTGAGAACACTGGGGACCATCCAAGTACAGTGTTCACACTGAGGACCATCCCCGTACAGTGAGAACACTGAGGCCCATCCCAGTACAGTGAGAACACTGGGCCATCCCAGTACATTGAGAATACTGAGGACCATCCCAGTACATTCAGAAAACTGACGACCATCCCAGTAGAGTGAGAATACTGAGGATCATCCCAGTAAAGTGAGAGCACTGAGGACCATCCCAGTACAGATGAGAACACTGAGGACCATCCCAGCACTGTCAGAGCACTGGGAATCATCCCAGTACCATGAGAACACTGAGGACCATCCCCGTACAGTGAGAACACTGAGGACCATCCCAGTACAGTGAGAGCACTGGGAATCATCCCTGTACCATGAGAACACTGAGGACCATCTCAGTACAGTGAGAACACGGAGGAGCATCCCAGTACAGTGAGAACACTGGGGATCATCCCAGTACAGTGAGAGCACTGGGAATCATCCCAGTACCATGAGAACACTGAGGACCATCTCAGTACAGTGAGAACACTGAGGACCATCCAGGTACAGTTAGAGCACTGGGAATCATCCCAGTACAGTGAGAACACTGAGGACCATCCCAGTACAGTGAGAACAATGAGGACCATCCCAGTACAGTGAGGATACTGAGGACCATCCCAGTACATTCAGAAAACTGAGGACCATCCCAGTACAGTGAGAATACCGAGGATCATCCCAGTACAGTGAGAGCACTGAGGACCATCCCAGTACAGTGAGAACACTCGGGACCATCCCAGTACAGTCAGAGCACTGGGAATCATCCCAGTACCATGAGAACACTGAGGACCATCCCAGTACAGTGAGAATACCGAGGAGCATCCCAGTACAGTGAGAGCACTGGGAATCATCCCAGTACAGTGAGAACACTGGGACCATCCCAGTTCAGTGAGAATACCGAGGATCATCCCAGTACAGTGAGAACACTGAGGACCATCCCAGTACAGTGAGAGCACTGAGGACCATCCCAGTACAGTGAGAACACTGAGGACCATCCCGGTACAGTGCTCACACTGAGGACCATCCCAGTACAGTGAGTACACTGAGGACCATCCCCGTACAGTGAGAACACTGGGGACCATCCAAGTACAGTGTTCACACTGAGGACCATCCCAGTACAGTGAGAGCACTGAGGACCATCCCAGTACAGTGAGAACACTGAGGACCATCCCGGTACAGTGCTCACACTGAGGACCATCCCAGTACAGTGAGTACACTGAGGACCATCCCCGTACAGTGAGAACACTGAGGCCCATCCCAGTACAGTGAGAACACTGGGCCATCCCAGTACATTGAGAATACTGAGGACCATCCCAGTACATTCAGAAAACTGACGACCATCCCAGTAGAGTGAGAATACTGAGGATCATCCCAGTACAGTGAGAGCACTGAGGACCATCCCAGTACAGATGAGAACACTGAGGACCATCCCAGCACTGTCAGAGCACTGGGAATCATCCCAGTACCATGAGAACACTGAGGACCATCCCCGTACAGTGAGAACACTGAGGACCATCCCAGTACAGTGAGAGCACTGGGAATCATCCCTGTACCATGAGAACACTGAGGACCATCTCAGTACAGTGAGAACACGGAGGAGCATCCCAGTACAGTGAGAACACTGGGGATCATCCCAGTACAGTGAGAGCACTGGGAATCATCCCAGTACCATGAGAACAATGAGGACCATCTCAGGACAGTGAGAACACTGAGGACCATCCCAGTACAGTGAGAACACTGGGGGTCATCCCAGTACAGTGAGAACACTGAGGACCATCCCAGTACAGTGAGAGCACTGGGAATCATCCCAGTACAGTGAGAACACTGAGGACCATCTCAGTACAGTGTGAACACGGAGGAGCATCCCAGTACAGTGAGAGCACTGCGAATCATCCCAGTACCATGAGAACACTGAGGACCATCTCAGTACAGTGAGAACACTGAGGACCATCCCAGTACAGTGAGAACACTGGGGATCTTCCCAGTACAGTGAGAACACTGAGGACCATCCCAGTACAGTGAGAACACTGAGGACCATCCCAGTACAGTGAGAGCACTGGGAATCATCCCAGTATAGTGAGAACACTGAGGACCATCCCAGTACAGTGAGAGCACTGAGGACCATCCCAGTACAGTGAGAACACTGAGGACCATCCCGGTACAGTGCTCACACTGAGGACCATCCCAGTACAGTGAGTACACTGAGGACCATCCCCGTACAGTGAGAACACTGGGGACCATCCAAGTACAGTGTTCACACTGAGGACCATCCCCGTACAGTGAGAACACTGAGGCCCATCCCAGTACAGTGAGAACACTGGGCCATCCCAGTACATTGAGAATACTGAGGACCATCCCAGTACATTCAGAAAACTGACGACCATCCCAGTAGAGTGAGAATACTGAGGATCATCCCAGTACAGTGAGAGCACTGAGGACCATCCCAGTACAGATGAGAACACTGAGGACCATCCCAGCACTGTCAGAGCACTGGGAATCATCCCAGTACCATGAGAACACTGAGGACCATCCCCGTACAGTGAGAACACTGAGGACCATCCCAGTACAGTGAGAGCACTGGGAATCATCCCTGTACCATGAGAACACTGAGGACCATCTCAGTACAGTGAGAACACGGAGGAGCATCCCAGTACAGTGAGAACACTGGGGATCATCCCAGTACAGTGAGAGCACTGGGAATCATCCCAGTACCATGAGAACACTGAGGACCATCTCAGGACAGTGAGAACACTGAGGACCATCCCAGTACAGTGAGAACACTGGGGGTCATCCCAGTACAGTGAGAACACTGAGGACCATCCCAGTACAGTGAGAGCACTGGGAATCATCCCAGTACAGTGAGAACACTGAGGACCATCTCAGTACAGTGTGAACACGGAGGAGCATCCCAGTACAGTGAGAACACTGAGGACCATCCCAGTACAGTGAGAGCACTGCGAATCATCCCAGTACCATGAGAACACTGAGGACCATCTCAGTACAGTGAGAACACTGAGGACCATCCCAGTACAGTGAGAACACTGGGGATCTTCCCAGTACAGTGAGAACACTGAGGACCATCCCAGTACAGTGAGAACACTGAGGACCATCCCAGTACAGTGAGAGCACTGGGAATCATCCAAGTACAGTGAGAATACCGAGGACCATCTCAGTACATTGTGAACACGGAGGAGTATCCCAGTACAGTGAGAACAATGAGGACCATCCCAGTACAGTGAGAACACTGGGACCATCCCAGTACAGTGAGAACACTGAGGACCCTCCCAGTACAGTGAGAACACTGAGGACCATCCCAGTACAGTGAGAACACTGGGGATCATCCCAGTAGCATGAGAACACTGAGGACCATCCCAGTACAGTGAGAACACTGAGGACCATCCCAGTACAGTGAGAACACGGAGGAGCATCCCCGTACAGTGAGAACACTGTGGACCATCCCAGTACAGTGAGAACACTGTGGACCATCCCAGTACAGTGAGAACACTGGGACCATCCCAGTACATTGAGAACACTGAGGACCATCCCAGTACAGCGAGAACACTGAGGACCATCCCAGTACTGTGAGAACACTGGGGATCATCCCAGTACAGAGGGAACAGTGAGGACCATCCCAGGACAGTGAGAACACTCGGGACCATCCCAGTACAGTGCTCACACTGAGAACCATCCCAGTACAGTGAGAACACTGAGGACCGTCCCAGGACAGTGCTCACACAGAGAACCATCCCAGTACAGTGAGAACACTGAGGATCATCCCAGGACCATGAGAACACTGAGGACCATCCCAGTACGGTGAGAACACGGAGGAACATCCCAGTACAGTCAGAAAACTGAGGACCATCCCAGTACAGTAAGAATACCGAGGACCATCCCAGTACAGTAAGAATACCGAGGATCATCCCAGTACAGTGAGAACACTGAGGACCATCCCAGTACAGTGAGAACACTGACGACCATCCCAGTACAGTCAGAAAACTGAGGACCATCCCAGTACAGTGAGAATACCGAGGATCATCCCAGTACAGTGAGAACACTGAGGACCATCCCAGTACAGTGAGAATACTGAGGACCATCCCAGTACATTGAGAAAACTGAGGACCATCCCAGTACAGTGAGAATACCGAGGATCATCCCAGTACAGTGAGAGCACTGAGGACCATCCCACTACAGTGAGAACACTGAGGACCATCCCAGTACAGTCAGAGCACTGGGAATCATCCCAGTACCATGAGAACACTGAGGACCGTCCCAGTACAGTGAGAACACGGAGGAGCATCCCAGTACAGTGAGAACACTGAGGACCATCCCAGTGCAGTGAGAACACTGAGGACCATCCTCGTACAGTGAGAACACTGGGACCTCACAGTACAGTGAGAACAATGAGGACCATCCCAGTACAGTGAGAACACTGAGGATCATCCCAATACAGTGAGAGCACTGGGAATCATCCCAGTACAGTGAGAACACTGGGACCATCCCACTACAGTGAGAACACTGAGGACCATCCCAGTACAGCGAGAACACTGAGGACCATCCCAGTACAGTGAGAACACTGGGGATCATCCCAGTACAGGGAGAACACTGAGGACCATCCCAGTACAGTGAGAACACTCGGGACCATCCCAGTACAGTGCTCACACTGAGAACCATCCCAGTACAGTGAGAACACTGAGGATCATCCCAGTACAGTGAGAACACTGGGACCATCCCAGTACAGTGAGAACAATGAGGACCATCCCAGTACAGTGAGAACACTCGGGACCATCCCAGGACAGTGAGAACAGTAAGGATTATCCCAGTACAGTGAGAACACTGGGGATCATCCCAGTACAGTGAGAACACTGAGGACGATCCCAGTACAGTCAGAGCACTGAGGACCATCCCAGTACAGTGAGAATACCGAGGATCATCCCAGTACAGTGAGAACACTGAGGACCATTCCAGTACAGTGAGAACACTGAGGACCATCCCAATACAGGGAGAATACTGAGGACCATCCCAGTACATTCAGAAAACTGAGGACCATCCCAGTACAGTGAGAATACCGAGGATGATCCCAGTACAGTGAGAGCACTGAGGACCATCCCAGTACAGTGAGAACACTGGGGATCATCCCAGTAGCATGAGAACACTGAGGACCATCCCAGTACAGTGAGCACACTGAGGACCATCCCAGTACAGTGAGAACACGGAGGAGCATTCCCGTACAGTGAGAACACTGTGGACCATCCCAGTACAGTGAGAACACTGGGACCATCCCATACAGTGAGAACACTGAGGACCATCCCAGTACAGCGAGAACACTGAGGACCATCCCAGTACAGTGAGAACACTGGGGATCATCCCAGTACAGTGAGAACAGTGAGGACCATCCCAGGACAGTGAGAACACTCGGGACCATCCCAGTACAGTGCTCACACTGAGAACCATCCCAGTACAGTGAGAACACTGAGGACCGTCCCAGGACAGTGCTCACACTGAGAACCATCCCAGTACAGTGAGAACACTGAGGATCATCCCAGGACCATGAGAACATTGAGGACCATCCCAGTACAGTGAGAACACGGAGGAACATCCCAGTACAGTCAGAAAACTGAGGACCATCCCAGTACAGTAAGAATACCGAGGATCATCCCAGTACAGTGAGAACACTGAGGACCATCCCAGTACAGTGAGAACACTGACGACCATCCCAGTACAGTCAGAAAACTGAGGACCATCCCAGTACAGTGAGAATACCGAGGATCATCCCAGTACAGTGAGAACACTGAGGACCATCCCAGTACAGTGAGAATACTGAGGACCATCCCAGTACATTGAGAAAACTGAGGACCATCCCAGTACAGTGAGAATACCGAGGATCATCCCAGTACAGTGAGAGCACTGAGGACCATCACACTACAGTGAGAACACTGAGGACCATCCCAGTACAGTCAGAGCACTGGGAATCATCCCAGTACCATGAGAACACTGAGGACCGTCCCAGTACAGTGAGAACACGGAGGAGCATCCCAGTACAGTGAGAACACTGAGGACCATCCCAGTGCAGTGAGAACACTGAGGACCATCCTCGTACAGTGAGAACACTGGGACCTCACAGTACAGTGAGAACAATGAGGACCATCCCAGTACAGTGAGAACACTGAGGATCATCCCAATACAGTGAGAGCACTGGGAATCATCCCAGTACAGTGAGAACACTGGGACCATCCCACTACAGTGAGAACACTGAGGACCATCCCAGTACAGCGAGAACACTGAGGACCATCCCACTACAGTGAGAACACTGAGGACCATCCCAGTACAGTCAGAGCACTGGGAATCATCCCAGTACCATGAGAACACTGAGGACCGTCCCAGTACAGTGAGAACACGGAGGAGCATCCCAGTACAGTGAGAACACTGAGGACCATCCCAGTGCAGTGAGAACACTGAGGACCATCCTCGTACAGTGAGAACACTGGGACCTCACAGTACAGTGAGAACAATGAGGACCATCCCAGTACAGTGAGAACACTGAGGATCATCCCAATACAGTGAGAGCACTGGGAATCATCCCAGTACAGTGAGAACACTGGGACCATCCCACTACAGTGAGAACACTGAGGACCATCCCAGTACAGCGAGAACACTGAGGACCATCCCAGTACAGTGAGAACACTGGGGATCATCCCAGTACAGGGAGAACACTGAGGACCATCCCAGTACAGTGAGAACACTCGGGACCATCCCAGTACAGTGCTCACACTGAGAACCATCCCAGTACAGTGAGAACACTGAGGATCATCCCAGTACAGTGAGAACACTGGGACCATCCCAGTACAGTGAGAACAATGAGGACCATCCCAGTACAGTGAGAACACTCGGGACCATCCCAGGACAGTGAGAACAGTAAGGATTATCCCAGTACAGTGAGAACACTGGGGATCATCCCAGTACAGTGAGAACACTGAGGACGATCCCAGTACAGTCAGAGCACTGAGGACCATCCCAGTACAGTGAGAATACCGAGGATCATCCCAGTACCATGAGAACACTGAGGACCGTCCCAGTACAGTGAGAACACGGAGGAGCATCCCAGTACAGTGAGAACACTGAGGACCATCCCAGTGCAGTGAGAACACTGAGGACCATCCTCGTACAGTGAGAACACTGGGACCTCACAGTACAGTGAGAACAATGAGGACCATCCCAGTACAGTGAGAACACTGAGGATCATCCCAATACAGTGAGAGCACTGGGAATCATCCCAGTACAGTGAGAACACTGGGACCATCCCACTACAGTGAGAACACTGAGGACCATCCCAGTACAGCGAGAACACTGAGGACCATCCCAGTACAGTGAGAACACTGGGGATCATCCCAGTACAGGGAGAACACTGAGGACCATCCCAGTACAGTGAGAACACTCGGGACCATCCCAGTACAGTGCTCACACTGAGAACCATCCCAGTACAGTGAGAACACTGAGGATCATCCCAGTACAGTGAGAACACTGGGACCATCCCAGTACAGTGAGAACAATGAGGACCATCCCAGTACAGTGAGAACACTCGGGACCATCCCAGGACAGTGCGAACAGTGAGGATTATCCCAGTACAGTGAGAACACTGGGGATCATCCCAGTACAGTGAGAACACTGAGGACGATCCCAGTACAGTCAGAGCACTGAGGACCATCCCAGTACAGTGAGAATACCGAGGATCATCCCAGTACAGTGAGAACACTGAGGACCATTCCAGTACAGTGAGAACACTGAGGACCATCCCAATACAGGGAGAATACTGAGGACCATCCCAGTACATTCAGAAAACTGAGGACCATCCCAGTACAGTGAGAATACCGAGGATGATCCCAGTACAGTGAGAGCACTGAGGACCATCCCAGTACAGTGAGAACACTGGGGATCATCCCAGTAGCATGAGAACACTGAGGACCATCCCAGTACAGTGAGCACACTGAGGACCATCCCAGTACAGTGAGAACACGGAGGAGCATCCCCGTACAGTGAGAACACTGTGGACCATCCCAGTACAGTGAGAACACTGGGACCATCCCAGTACAGTGAGAACACTGAGGACCATCCCAGTACAGCGAGAACACTGAGGACCATCCCAGTACAGTGAGAACACTGGGGATCATCCCAGTACAGTGAGAACAGTGAGGACCATCCCAGGACAGTGAGAACACTCGGGACCATCCCAGTACAGTGCTCACACTGAGAACCATCCCAGTACAGTGAGAACACTGAGGACCGTCCCAGGACAGTGCTCACACTGAGAACCATCCCAGTACAGTGAGAACACTGAGGATCATCCCAGGACCATGAGAACATTGAGGACCATCCCAGTACAGTGAGAACACGGAGGAACATCCCAGTACAGTCAGAAAACTGAGGACCATCCCAGTACAGTAAGAATACCGAGGATCATCCCAGTACAGTGAGAACACTGAGGACCATCCCAGTACAGTGAGAACACTGACGACCATCCCAGTACAGTCAGAAAACTGAGGACCATCCCAGTACAGTGAGAATACCGAGGATCATCCCAGTACAGTGAGAACACTGAGGACCATCCCAGTACAGTGAGAATACTGAGGACCATCCCAGTACATTGAGAAAACTGAGGACCATCCCAGTACAGTGAGAATACCGAGGATCATCCCAGTACAGTGAGAGCACTGAGGACCATCACACTACAGTGAGAACACTGAGGACCATCCCAGTACAGTCAGAGCACTGGGAATCATCCCAGTACCATGAGAACACTGAGGACCGTCCCAGTACAGTGAGAACACGGAGGAGCATCCCAGTACAGTGAGAACACTGAGGACCATCCCAGTGCAGTGAGAACACTGAGGACCATCCTCGTACAGTGAGAACACTGGGACCTCACAGTACAGTGAGAACAATGAGGACCATCCCAGTACAGTGAGAACACTGAGGATCATCCCAATACAGTGAGAGCACTGGGAATCATCCCAGTACAGTGAGAACACTGGGACCATCCCACTACAGTGAGAACACTGAGGACCATCCCAGTACAGCGAGAACACTGAGGACCATCCCACTACAGTGAGAACACTGAGGACCATCCCAGTACAGTCAGAGCACTGGGAATCATCCCAGTACCATGAGAACACTGAGGACCGTCCCAGTACAGTGAGAACACGGAGGAGCATCCCAGTACAGTGAGAACACTGAGGACCATCCCAGTGCAGTGAGAACACTGAGGACCATCCTCGTACAGTGAGAACACTGGGACCTCACAGTACAGTGAGAACAATGAGGACCATCCCAGTACAGTGAGAACACTGAGGATCATCCCAATACAGTGAGAGCACTGGGAATCATCCCAGTACAGTGAGAACACTGGGACCATCCCACTACAGTGAGAACACTGAGGACCATCCCAGTACAGCGAGAACACTGAGGACCATCCCAGTACAGTGAGAACACTGGGGATCATCCCAGTACAGGGAGAACACTGAGGACCATCCCAGTACAGTGAGAACACTCGGGACCATCCCAGTACAGTGCTCACACTGAGAACCATCCCAGTACAGTGAGAACACTGAGGATCATCCCAGTACAGTGAGAACACTGGGACCATCCCAGTACAGTGAGAACAATGAGGACCATCCCAGTACAGTGAGAACACTCGGGACCATCCCAGGACAGTGAGAACAGTAAGGATTATCCCAGTACAGTGAGAACACTGGGGATCATCCCAGTACAGTGAGAACACTGAGGACGATCCCAGTACAGTCAGAGCACTGAGGACCATCCCAGTACAGTGAGAATACCGAGGATCATCCCAGTACCATGAGAACACTGAGGACCGTCCCAGTACAGTGAGAACACGGAGGAGCATCCCAGTACAGTGAGAACACTGAGGACCATCCCAGTGCAGTGAGAACACTGAGGACCATCCTCGTACAGTGAGAACACTGGGACCTCACAGTACAGTGAGAACAATGAGGACCATCCCAGTACAGTGAGAACACTGAGGATCATCCCAATACAGTGAGAGCACTGGGAATCATCCCAGTACAGTGAGAACACTGGGACCATCCCACTACAGTGAGAACACTGAGGACCATCCCAGTACAGCGAGAACACTGAGGACCATCCCAGTACAGTGAGAACACTGGGGATCATCCCAGTACAGGGAGAACACTGAGGACCATCCCAGTACAGTGAGAACACTCGGGACCATCCCAGTACAGTGCTCACACTGAGAACCATCCCAGTACAGTGAGAACACTGAGGATCATCCCAGTACAGTGAGAACACTGGGACCATCCCAGTACAGTGAGAACAATGAGGACCATCCCAGTACAGTGAGAACACTCGGGACCATCCCAGGACAGTGCGAACAGTGAGGATTATCCCAGTACAGTGAGAACACTGGGGATCATCCCAGTACAGTGAGAACACTGAGGACGATCCCAGTACAGTCAGAGCACTGAGGACCATCCCAGTACAGTGAGAATACCGAGGATCATCCCAGTACAGTGAGAACACTGAGGACCATTCCAGTACAGTGAGAACACTGAGGACCATCCCAATACAGGGAGAATACTGAGGACCATCCCAGTACATTCAGAAAACTGAGGACCATCCCAGTACAGTGAGAATACCGAGGATGATCCCAGTACAGTGAGAGCACTGAGGACCATCCCAGTACAGTGAGAACACTGGGGATCATCCCAGTAGCATGAGAACACTGAGGACCATCCCAGTACAGTGAGCACACTGAGGACCATCCCAGTACAGTGAGAACACGGAGGAGCATCCCCGTACAGTGAGAACACTGTGGACCATCCCAGTACAGTGAGAACACTGGGACCATCCCAGTACAGTGAGAACACTGAGGACCATCCCAGTACAGCGAGAACACTGAGGACCATCCCAGTACAGTGAGAACACTGGGGATCATCCCAGTACAGTGAGAACAGTGAGGACCATCCCAGGACAGTGAGAACACTCGGGACCATCCCAGTACAGTGCTCACACTGAGAACCATCCCAGTACAGTGAGAACACTGAGGACCGTCCCAGGACAGTGCTCACACTGAGAACCATCCCAGTACAGTGAGAACACTGAGGATCATCCCAGGACCATGAGAACATTGAGGACCATCCCAGTACAGTGAGAACACGGAGGAACATCCCAGTACAGTCAGAAAACTGAGGACCATCCCAGTACAGTAAGAATACCGAGGATCATCCCAGTACAGTGAGAACACTGAGGACCATCCCAGTACAGTGAGAACACTGACGACCATCCCAGTACAGTCAGAAAACTGAGGACCATCCCAGTACAGTGAGAATACCGAGGATCATCCCAGTACAGTGAGAACACTGAGGACCATCCCAGTACAGTGAGAATACTGAGGACCATCCCAGTACATTGAGAAAACTGAGGACCATCCCAGTACAGTGAGAACACTGAGGACCGTCCCAGGACAGTGCTCACACTGAGAACCATCCCAGTACAGTGAGAACACTGAGGATCATCCCAGGACCATGAGAACATTGAGGACCATCCCAGTACAGTGAGAACACGGAGGAACATCCCAGTACAGTCAGAAAACTGAGGACCATCCCAGTACAGTAAGAATACCGAGGATCATCCCAGTACAGTGAGAACACTGAGGACCATCCCAGTACAGTGAGAACACTGACGACCATCCCAGTACAGTCAGAAAACTGAGGACCATCCCAGTACAGTGAGAATACCGAGGATCATCCCAGTACAGTGAGAACACTGAGGACCATCCCAGTACAGTGAGAATACTGAGGACCATCCCAGTACATTGAGAAAACTGAGGACCATCCCAGTACAGTGAGAATACCGAGGATCATCCCAGTACAGTGAGAGCACTGAGGACCATCACACTACAGTGAGAACACTGAGGACCATCCCAGTACAGTCAGAGCACTGGGAATCATCCCAGTACCATGAGAACACTGAGGACCATCCCAGTACAGTGAGAACACGGAGGAGCATCCCAGTACAGTGAGAACACTGAGGACCATCCCAGTGCAGTGAGAACACTGATGACCATCCTAGTACAGTGAGAACACTGGGACCTCCCAGTACAGTGAGAACAATGAGGACCATCCCAGTACAGTGAGAACACTGAGGATCATCCCAGTACAGTGAGAGCACTGGGAATCATCCCAGTACAGTGAGAACACTGGGACCATCCCACTACAGTGAGAACACTGAGGACCATCAACGTACAGCGAGACACTGAGGACCATCCCAGTACAGTGAGAACACTGAGGACCATCCCAGTACAGTCAGAGCACTGGGAATCATCCCAGTACCATGAGAACACTGAGGACCATCCCAGTACAGTGAGAACACTGAGGACCATCCCAGTACAGTCAGAGCACTGGGAATCATCCTAGTACCATGAGAACACTGAGGACCATCCCAGTACAGTGAGAACACGGAGGACCATCCCAGTACAGTCAGAAAACTGAGGACCATCCCAGTACAGTAAGAATACCGAGGATCATCCCAGTACAGTGAGAACACTGAGGACCATCCCAGTACAGTGAGAACACTGACGACCATCCCAGTACAGTCAGAAAACTGAGGACCATCCCAGTACAGTGAGAATACCGAGGATCATCCCAGTACAGTGAGAACACTGAGGACCATCCCAGTACAGTGAGAATACTGAGGACCATCCCAGTACATTCAGAAAACTGAGGACCATCCCAGTACAGTGAGAATACCGAGGATCATCCCAGTACAGTGAGAGCACTGAGGACCATCCCAGTACAGTGAGAACACTGAGGAGCATCCCAGTACAGTCAGAGCACTGGGAATCATCCCAGTACCATGAGAACACTGAGGACCATCCCAGTACAGTGAGAACACGGAGGAGCATCCCAGTACAGTGAGAACA
This sequence comes from Chiloscyllium plagiosum, assembly GCF_037043375.1. Classification (NCBI taxonomy): domain Eukaryota; kingdom Metazoa; phylum Chordata; class Chondrichthyes; order Orectolobiformes; family Hemiscylliidae; genus Chiloscyllium; species Chiloscyllium plagiosum. The sequence goes on along the minus strand of NW_028270143.1, from coordinate 69,195,911 downwards.
CTGGGGATCATCCCAGTACAATGTGAACACTGAGGACCATCCCAGTACAGTGAGAACACTGAGGACCATCCTAGTACAGTGGGAACACTGGGACCTTCCCAGTACAGTGAGAACAATGAGGACCATCCCAGTACAGTGAGAACACTGAGGATCATCCCAGTACAGTGAGAGCACTGGGAATCATCCCAGTACAGTGAGAACACTGGGACCATCCCAGTTCAGTGAGAATACCGAGGATCATCCCAGTACAGTGAGAACAATGAGGACCATCCCAGTACAGTGAGAGCACTGAGGACCATCCCAGTACACTGAGAACACTGAGGACCATCCCAGTATAGTGAGAGCACTGAGGACCATCCCAGTACAGTGAGAACACTGAGAACCATCCCAGTACAGTGAGAACACTGGGGTCCATCCCAGTACAGTGAGAACACTGAGGACCATCCCAGTACAGTGAGAACACTGAGGACCATCCCCGTACAGTGAGAACAGTGGGGACCATCCAAGTACAGTGCTCACACTGAGGACCATCCCCGTACAGTGAGAACACTGAGGACCATCCCAGTACATTGAGAATACTGAGGACCATCCCAGTACATTCAGAAAACTGAGAACCATCCCAGTACAGTGAGAATACCGAGGATCATCCCAGTACAGTGAGAGCACTGAGGACCATCCCAGTACAGTGAGAACACTGAGGACCATCCCAGTACAGTCCGAGCACTGGGAATCATCCCAGTACCATGAGAACACTGAGGACCATCCCAGTACAGTGAGAACACTGAGGACCATCCCCGTACAGTGAGAACACTGAGGACCATCCCAGTACAGTGAGAATACGGAGGAGCATCCCCGTACAGTGAGAACCCTGTGGACCATCCCAGTACAGTGAGAACACTGGGACCATCCCACTACAGTGAGAACACTGAGGACCGTCCCAGGACAGTGCTCACACTGAGAACCATCCCAGTACAGTGAGAACACTGAGGATCATCCCAGGACCATGAGAACACTGAGGACCATCCCAGTCCGGTGAGAACACGGAGGAACATCCCAGTACAGTCAGAAAACTGAGGACCATCCCAGTACAGTAAGAATACCGAGGACCATCCCAGTACAGTAAGAATACCGAGGATCATCCCAGTACAGTGAGAACACTGAGGACCATCCCAGTACAGTGAGAACACTGGGGATCATCCCAGTACAGTCAGAAAACTGAGGACCATCCCAGTACAGTGAGAATACCGAGGATCATCCCAGTACAGTGAGAACACTGAGGACCATCCCAGTACAGTGAGAATACTGAGGACCATCCCAGTACATTGAGAAAACTGAGGACCATCCCAGTACAGTGAGAATACCGAGGATCATCCCAGTACAGTGAGAGCACTGAGGACCATCCCACTACAGTGAGAACACTGAGGACCATCCCAGTACAGTCAGAGCACTGGGAATCATCCCAGTACCATGAGAACACTGAGGACCGTCCCAGTACAGTGAGAACACGGAGGAGCATCCCAGTACAGTGAGAACACTGAGGACCATCCCAGTGCAGTGAGAACACTGAGGACCATCCTCGTACAGTGAGAACACTGGGACCTCACAGTACAGTGAGAACAATGAGGACCATCCCAGTACAGTGAGAACACTGAGGATCATCCCAGTACAGTGAGAACACTGGGGATCATCCCAGTACAGTGAGAACACTGGGACCATCCCACTACAGTGAGAACACTGAGGACCATCAACGTACAGCGAGAACACTGAGGACCATCCCAGTACAGTGAGAACACTGAGGACCATCCCAGTACAGTCAGAGCACTGGGAATCATCCCAGTACCATGAGAACACTGAGGACCATCCCAGTACAGTGAGAACACTGAGGACCATCCCAGTACAGTCAGAGCACTGGGAATCATCCTAGTACCATGAGAACACTGAGGACCATCCCAGTACAGTGAGAACACGGAGGACCATCCCAGTACAGTCAGAAAACTGAGGACCATCCCAGTACAGTAAGAATACCGAGGATCATCCCAGTACAGTGAGAACACTGAGGACCATCCCAGTACAGTGAGAACACTGACGACCATCCCAGTACAGTCAGAAAACTGAGGACCATCCCAGTACAGTGAGAATACCGAGGATCATCCCAGTACAGTGAGAACACTGAGGACCATCCCAGTACAGTGAGAATACTGAGGACCATCCCAGTACATTCAGAAAACTGAGGACCATCCCAGTACAGTGAGAATACCGAGGATCATCCCAGTACAGTGAGAGCACTGAGGACCATCCCACGACAGTGAGAACACTGAGGACCATCCCAGTACAGTCAGAGCACTGGGAATCATCCCAGTACCATGAGAACACTGAGGACCATCCCAGTACAGTGAGAACACGGAGGAGCATCCCAGTACAGTGAGAACACTGGGGATCATCCCAGTACAATGTGAACACTGAGGACCATCCTAGTACAGTGGGAACACTGGGACCTTCCCAGTACAGTGAGAACAATGAGGACCATCCCAGTACAGTGAGAACACTGAGGATCATCCCAGTACAGTGAGAGCACTGGGAATCATCCCAGTACAGTGAGAACACTGGGACCATCCCAGTTCAGTGAGAATACCGAGGATCATCCCAGTACAGTGAGAACAATGAGGACCATCCCAGTACAGTGAGAGCACTGAGGACCATCCCAGTACACTGAGAACACTGAGGACCATCCCAGTATAGTGAGAGCACTGAGGACCATCCCAGTACAGTGAGAACACTGAGAACCATCCCAGTACAGTGAGAACACTGGGGTCCATCCCAGTACAGTGAGAACACTGAGGACCATCCCAGTACAGTGAGAACACTGAGGACCATCCCCGTACAGTGAGAACAGTGGGGACCATCCAAGTACAGTGCTCACACTGAGGACCATCCCCGTACAGTGAGAACACTGAGGACCATCCCAGTACATTGAGAATACTGAGGACCATCCCAGTACATTCAGAAAACTGAGAACCATCCCAGTACAGTGAGAATACCGAGGATCATCCCAGTACAGTGAGAGCACTGAGGACCATCCCAGTACAGTGAGAACACTGAGGACCATCCCAGTACAGTCCGAGCACTGGGAATCATCCCAGTACCATGAGAACACTGAGGACCATCCCAGTACAGTGAGAACACTGAGGACCATCCCCGTACAGTGAGAACACTGAGGACCATCCCAGTACAGTGAGAATACGGAGGAGCATCCCCGTACAGTGAGAACCCTGTGGACCATCCCAGTACAGTGAGAACACTGGGACCATCCAACTACAGTGAGAACACTGAGGACCGTCCCAGGACAGTGCTCACACTGAGAACCATCCCAGTACAGTGAGAACACTGAGGATCATCCCAGGA